>NW_013667242.1:116078-125990 GCF_000517525.1 Limulus polyphemus | reverse complement strand
GTAATTGTCAACGATGGTTCAACAAATTTCGTTCAGGTGACTTTAGCATTAAAAACTGTGATGGCAGGGACCGACGTGTTGGATTGATATTGATGCTCTGAAGACGCTTTGTTGTAGTCTAACCCAAAGCAACACTCATGAAATGGCCCTGAAATTACATGCTAAGCATGAAACAATACGTAAACATCTAAGAAATATGGGAAAACTCCATAAAGAAGGTGCTTGGGTGCCTCACGAACTCTCCGATGATCACCGTTTCGAACGTGTGAACGTTGCTTCTTCTCTTCTGGCTCGTAATGCGCGTGAACCATTTTTGGACAGAATTGTCACTGATGATGAAAAATGGATTCTATATGCGAATATTAAACGCCAAAAATAATGGCTCAGTCCTAGACAAAAACCACTTCCGACCCCCAAACCTGGACTACATCAGCAGAAAGTGATGATTTGCATTTGGTGGAACATCAAAGGAGTAATTCATTTCAAACTCCTCAATCCACAGCGAACTGTCAGTTCAGAGATCTATAGTTAGCAACTGGAATGTTTAAATCAAGCCCTTCATCAGAAACGCCCTTTATTCGTCGATCATAAAAGTGTTCTTCTCCACGACAATGCACGTACACATGTAGCTCGTTTGACGAAACACAAGATTATGGAGTTTGGTTGGAAAGTTCTCCCCCACCCACCATATTCCCCAGATATGGCACCATCAAATTACAATCTTTTTCGTTCGCTGCAACACCATCTTAATGGGAAAACGTATGCAAATGTGGAAGGTGTTAATTAAAGAGGACATCGACATGTTTTTTGCTTCAAAGCCAAGTGATTTCTTTAATCAGGGCATTAACAACCAGATTGTAAAATGGAAAAGCATCGCCGATAAGAATGGAGACTATTTCATTTAATAAATGTTTTGTCTTGATACATAAGTTGTTCGGGTTTTTTCACCTAAAAAAAGCGACATTAATTTCTTGACGACTTAATATTAACAGGAACAAGATAAATTTTTTTCTAACATTTCATTTTTTTAATTTGTGTAGGGAAGCACATTACACTAGGAGACTTGTATTATAAGACACAACGATTTGTAAGCATATTGAAAAAATGAATACTACGTTTCGATAGAGCATGTAGTATGCATTAAATTTGTTCATTATGCTTACCTATCGTTGTATCTTTATATATATATATATATATACAAGTAACATTTATTTATTCATATTTGTTACAGTTTTAAAAAAAAAAAACACCAACCCTTTTTTTTATACTTACTTTCAACTTTCAATCTAGGAATGTTGTCTCCTGGTATGAGAGGAGCGAAAGAAATGTTACTTGTAATAAGAGCAATAACATTTTTACTTACTACTCTCAATTTCCACTTCAATTTCTGTTTCCACTTCTTTACAATAGAAAAGCATCATGGATTTATCTTCTTTGGTACCAGTATCTAACATATTAACCATTTCCTTGTGAAAATATTTATTTTCACGTGTTAACAGTTCAGTGAATACGTCTTCATCTGTAATATTAAGTGCATTGCGTACAACATGCTGTATCCACATGATTCGAAGATCATTCATGTTTGATTTGTGACACTGGCAGGTGGTAGCAAATATCCTTAACTTTGTAGGAATGCAAAAATTGCTGCACTTGTAATTTAGCTTACATTCAGGGTAACTTGTAACGATTCACTTCTAAGTTCTAGTCCTATGGGAACGTGTACTGAATTTGAAGTACATTACACCAGAGTTGAAACACAAGAACAACCACGTTACAGAATTTACGTTCAAACTGGTGTTATGGTGTAACTGCAAATTCTGAAATTCGTTTCTCTTACATTATTAGTATTACATACTACGTTACTTCTCTATTGGGTCAGTTACGGATTCAATTACTGTGCTGCATCGTTCATCACAAAATCCAGCTGTTCTGCCTGTAACGTGAAGAATAAAAACATAATGACATACATTACATCTTTCTTCACTCCAGTTTTGCACCTAATAAACCTATAATTAAAATTGCATAAGTAACATATGTATTACACATTGGTATTTAACTTTAAGAAACAAGTTTCAAATATACTTCATTCATGTTCCTTGGAAGGTAAACATATTACGAATGTTTCTGTTATCCAAGTGATTTGTGTCTACTGGTAGTGACACCTAACGTTACTTTGATGATTGAATTTAATAAACTGTTAAAATATTAAAATAATAACATAAATTACCAAAACATTAGCTGAGATAAAACTTTAAACTCCAAATACTTATTGTCGACTTGATTTCTAAGTAAATTCAAAGTTTAATAATTCATAATAACATTCCACAATAAACACAGGTGATAATATAAGACTTACAGAAAACTACCAGTAGGTGACACTGTTCTTTGTTGTCATGGTAACCCAACGCCATTACAAACACACGTGCTCACTACGGACGACAGCTTGCATTGGATAGTCATAAAAACATAAATCACAACTTACTTCAACCAATAGAATAACACTGCACAAACCTATTATAACAACATAATAATAATAACAAAACTATCCCATTTATTATATGGTGAAGACTAACTCGAAAACACGAAATAGATATTAGTATTAGTTTCTATTAAATGTAAATAAAATAACGATATGTATTTTTATTGGCTCAATATTTCGCTATTACAGCTTCGTCAGAGGTATTTATATTAATACAATGTTTTGTAATAAACTCTAGTTTGCATTAAACAAAGAAGAATAATAGTATCAATAGTTGTTTTATTTTCATCGAAGGAACAAAAATTAAACAAATAGTAAGAAATATATAAGAAAAGTCCACCCAACAATAAAGCATTTACAAAATGCAATTCAACAAATATTGTGACTCTTACCTAAATGAAATGAGACGTAAGTTAAACGTGCGATTAAGCGAACACCAAAAATCTTCCTCTTCAATTATTTCTTTAAAAAATGAAAGAAAACAATCACAGTTTCATTCTTAGTTTCGTACATGTTCTCATGTGGTTTGACTGTCTTTTCATCGTTTCAAATTTCAAATGCAGTTTTTATAGTACACGAAGAAAATGGTGAAATGTGAGTAATACCAAGTTGCTTTGTTTTGTTGTTTTTAAAAGATATCACCCACTAAAGTCATTATTCGAGCTAAAGCAGAATTTTAGCTTTTGTTTTTCGCTCAAACTTTTTATGGTTAAATTTCACGTATTTTTGTGTGTTACATCAACCCAACATATGTATACTGCAATCATTATTGTTTAACTAGATTTCTAAAGAGAAGTAACTCATACAGGGAAGTAATATGCTGATCAGATATTGCAAGTATTACACACATTATCAAGTAAATTACATGAATTGGAAAGTGTTTTACCTTACAAGTTGGCAACGTGTGAGTAAATTTGTCCGTTTGTTGTTAAACACAAAGCTACACAATGGGCTATCTGTGCTATGCCTACCACGGGCATCGAAACGCGGTTTTTAGCGTTATTATCATTCAGACTTACTGCTAACCCATTTTGGGGTCGTGTGAGTAAGAACCGAAAGCAGAAATGACATAGGATGGCACTCTCTTCTGAGCTGAACTATGTGAAATGAACTCTGGGAATAGAGTGACTGTGTGAAGGGAAATATTTTATTTTACATTTATTTTTTAATCGGTGTTCTTTCTCATTCATTGTTAGTGTTGCATGCTTTCAGGAATAAATATTTATCTATAATTAAAAAGAAGTAAGTCACTGCTTCTTTTAAGTAAAAGCAGTTTGAATTCATTGTTTCACGTCATTAGCGCTAGGATTAGTACGTATCGTAAAATTTGCGAGACATGAAGTAAGGACTTGTTGTTCGTTAACGCTACGTGTTCACGCTAACTTTTTTAAGTTGCTTCCCTCAGTGGCAAATAATGGTGAAATATAGATTATTTTGAAAGCCATTTTAAAACAGATTTTATACTTTTGAAAAGAATCTTTCCAAAAATGAGCATATTGAATGCCCGTCTTCACATTCAGATCACTAATAAAAATAATACTTGCACCAATTGTTTATTACTGCTGGACAAAGAGTAGGATTACTAAAAATTTCGAATTTTCTTGAAAACTTCACGTGGCTCTAAAATTGGTGAACGAAACTTTTCAGACCTGTTTTGGAGGGACATAGGTTTTAGGATAAAGAAAAACATTTGTCATTTTTAACTCTAGAGAATAGTAATAAGCATGCGTATTTTATGGTTAATGAGCAAACTATATAAATAGAAAAGACTACAGTAGTTTTGTTTCCACCTTTTGTTATTTTGACTACAAAACTACCGTTTTGTTGAAAAATTACTTATTATCATAGTTATTATTTCAAAGGACATAATCCAGTGCTGGTTCCACGGGGCCCTTAAGAGCCATGCCCATCCAGTTTAGATCCTGTGCCCCATCAGTTTCAGATTACAAACTTATATAACAAATCTACAAGAAATTCAAATCCAAAACTAAGATAAACATAATAACAATAAATAGCTCAGACCATAAAGGTTTCTACTTCCTTAATAACAATACCAATAACCTAAAACAATATGGGAAAACTATTTTTCTGCGAATATTTTATAGGAATGTGCTGTCATATGATTTATTGATTAATGTACGGTGACGTGTAATAGTCGTGAATAAGAGTTAATTGATTTCTGTCATATTTTCCAAAATATGTTCCCCCCCAAAAAATGGGTGCCCCTATAGTGCACATGCAGCAGCGTGAGACTGACATAATATCAGTCGATCTCAAAAATATTATTTTCAATCTAAAGAACTCTGACAGAAAGTAACGCCCGCGATTAATCTTAAATTTAGTATATTAAAAATATGTCTGACAGTTCCTGCTAACATAATTTACATCTTAGCTTTTCCTATTCCCAATACGGTATATTAGCCCCGCTCACAAAAATAGCTATTCTCGTCCAGTGCTGCTCTCTATACGTAGAAAACTAATTTGCGCATGCCACAAGCATTGAATCTCCCACCCATTTGGAATTGACTGATTCCAATGCGTCTCGCATGCAAATCATCGTGAGACACATTTTCACCAATAAGAGTGCGACATACTCTCTTGACGCATGTGACTCCCTTTATTCTATTCTACGGAACTGTCACTTCTCGTTTGGCAGTACGTGTGTTAAAATGTTTTTTGTTTTGGTTTCTCTTCCTATGATTCAAATTCGTGACTTTTAATAGTTTAATTTCCGAAGTAGAATTTCTTCATTATTCTTTTTATCTTTACAGTGAAGAAGAATTTTTCAGTTAACTTAATTTCCCAGTCTTTTTTTTTCTCATTCGAATTTCTATACATCAAACACTTTTGTTTGATATATATTTCAAATATGAATTTTGAGGTTAATGTTACCCCTTCAGGTAACATACCTCCTATTACCACTATCTCACAAGCTGCAGGTGTGGGAAGACCCGTCTGAGGATTTAACTGTGATTATTGGTCGTGAGGCTGATCGTTATATGAGTCAACCTCCTTCTTCTGAACTTGCCCCACATCCTCCTGAATAAGTCTAAGCTGTTCGAGAGGATAATGATTTTGATAGCCTTTTTTCAAAAACCGGATTTTACCGAATCAGCTAGGCCTAATATAGCATTTGTAGACATGATTTCTCAGGTATGTGATGTTTTGTCCACTTTCCCGATTTCCTATGATCCCCATAATTTTTTGTTGCACGATGGTTCTTCATCTCATATTTGGTTTTCCCACCCTCCCGGGATATTAGGGTTCATGCTAAGCAATTTGCTTCACAATTGGTTGAGGGTACCAGCATACCTCGCCTTTCACAGGCTACAGATCAGTTTGAATTATCTTACCATCAGGTTGACTGTTCGTTTTACCACTCTCAGCAGTTGGGGTCGATTTTACCCGTGTGGGGGTGGTCCTTGATTTTCCTGTCCGTTTATCCCATGCCAAGTTTTCCCGCCTTCGTCTTACCCTTACTTCTCTTCTACTGTATTTATCTACTATCCATCTCCTTTCCTACAGCTCTTGTTTTGCACACATAGTTTCTCTGTTGTTGGGATCTCCTGGGTCAAGATGCAACCTTGTCCCAGGTTCGTTTACCTCCTCCTTATCTTAGGAATTTATGAATGGCCCATTTTCTTTGGTGGTATGTTTTAGTGATTTAAAAGACCTTATCTCCATCGACCCTGTCCATCATCTTTCTCACCAAGAAAACTGGAGACTGGCAGCCTGTAATAGATTTGTCCCACCTAATAATTTTCTCATTCTACCCCGTTTTACCATGAAGTCGGTTCTTACCCTCAGGTGGGGGTTTTCTCCAGGCTTGTGGATGCCCAAGGTTGACGTCGCGAATGCTTACTTGCATATCCCGATATATCGTCAGTTACAACCCTATTTTCGGTTTGTTCACCATGGGTTGGTTTATTAGTTTTGCACACTACCCTTCGGACTGGCTTCAGCCCCGAATGTTTTGTGTCGGGTGGTTAAAGCATTCGCTCGTCACTTACATGCTCTTGGGTTGCACTTTCATCAATACATGATTCACACATTTTCACGGATGCATCTATTTAGGGCTGAGAGGCGTGGGCCAATCAAGAGGAAGTTTCAGGTTGTTGGCCTGTGGCCTAAAGGTCTTATTCTGGAGCTTCTCACTGTATGTCATGCTTTGGTATATTTTCTCCATCTGACCAGAAATTATCTGGTAATGATCCATTCCGACAATTGTACAGTAGTTGCTTATCTCAATCACCAGGGTGGCACTTGTTCTCAATCCCCATGTTTCATACTCTGGATCTTCTTTTTTTGGCCCACATGCTAGATATTCATATCATTGTATACTTTCAATCTTATTACAGATCAGCTTTTCTGTCCAGATAAAGTCTAACCAATAGATGGGTCTCTTGACTGTATTGTTTTCCAGTGGCTTTGCCTTTAGTAAGGTACTCCTCACATCGTTGCATTTGCCTCATCCATCAATAACAGATTGCCTCTGTTTTGGTCTCCAGTCTTTCAACCTCTTGCTCTGGCTGTAGATGCATTCATTCAGGATTGGACCAACAAATATTTGCATGGCTATCCTCCCATTTGACTTCTTCACAGGGTGATTTCGATCATCCATGCCACTCTGTGTCAGAATATTCTGATTGCTGTTTACTGGCTAGCTCAACTGTGGTTCCCGTGGCTACTCCAGCTCCAAACTACCCCTACATTACTTCTTACTTTTACTCCATTCCTTCTTCATCAACATTGGTCACCAGTGTTCCATCCAGTCATTCCTGTCCTCCATCTTCACGCCTAGTTTTTATCTGGTTCTTGGCAAGGAGATCCAGCTTGTCTGGACGGGTAGCTTCTTTTCTACATGGTTCCATTTGCCATTCCTCCATGGAAGTTCATCAATGTAAATGGAACATTTTCCACAGTTGGTCCCTCGGTTAAGGGTTTTCAACTGACCGACCCACTGTTCCTCATATTGTGGATCTCTTTACTTGGCCTTTTGATTGGGGGAATTCTGTCTCCTCGATCTCGAGTTATTGGGCAGCCTTGTCCCACACTTTTCGTTTTCCCAATACCATAGGGTGATTACCTCTCCTACTCTTTCCCTTTTGATGTGTTCCTTCTGGATTTGCCATCCACTTCAACAGGCTGTCCTTCCAGACTGGGATGTTAATGTGGTCCTTCACTGCCTTACTTTACCTCCTTCGAATCACTCTCCACTTACGAGTTATTTCCTTCTCCTTTGGACTATGGAGGTCAGGTTTATTCGCTATTGATGTGTCATGTGCTCTTTACCTTTACACATATATTCTCCTTTATCTGGATTATTCTTTCCTACCCAAAACTTCGGCGCCTCGAGAGGGTAACTCACCCTTTTCGCTGATTTCCCACCTTTATCTTTGGTCTCATCCAAACAGACTTCTATGTCCTATACATGCTTTTCGCTGTTATACTGCCCACACAGCTTTCTTCTGTGTTGCCAATTTCCACCTCTTTATTCCTTGACACATCCTCTGTTCATGATTTTCTCCCTCGACCCCCACCAATTGGGTTCAGCTTTTAATTCGATTGGCTTATTCTTCTTTATTGTCTTTCTCCACACTTTGTTCCAGGTGTCTTCTCATCAAATACGACACCTTACCTTTTCGTTGGTATCCCATCTTCAGGCATGTGGACAATCCCTCATACATTCGTTTCTCACTATTTTCACTATCTTCCTCTTTGGTTTATTGTCTTACACCAGTAGCCATTCTTCAGACTTCAGTGAGATTTTGACTGGATATGTTTTCTTTTATTACTCTTTTCTTCCTTTTCAGGGTCCTTTTCCCTTTTTTTGTTATTAATCATTGTCTGGATCCTGCTCTGTGGCAGGTGGTGCCTGACCAGGTATTCTTTAACAGTTCAAATCCTCGCTGTAAGAACATGTCAACTTACATACTATAATTCCATGGCCAGACAACACACACTGCAGAGATTGGGTGTTTCACAAGATCACTTGTAGGTTTATCCTCGTGATAGATTTGCTTCATAAGTTTGCCTGTCTGGGACCGTACTCACCCATTGACTACATGGAGAAGCAGAAAGGGATAAATGCCCATCCCTGACATGCCTTGTATTGAATAAATTGGTATGATCTAATTTTCAAAATAGGATTTCATGGTCACCCATTGCACTGTCTCAGGTGTTGTCATTCCTCTGGACTCTCCACCATGCTTTCTTCTACCTTCTCTTCTAGTGAAGTTTGAAAGTCCTTATCAATTTCCAGTTCCAAGCTACTAGGGTGGAGGACAATGAATGCATCCTCCTAAATGTGTTAATGAAATACAAATAATATATATAAGTGATTATAAAATTATTCAATTGAGAGTAGGTCAGTGCTGTTCTGCTGGTGTAGATGATGTGATATCCTCAACTATGTAAAATGGGAGTGAGCTATCAAAATTGCTGTTCACCCCTTCGATTGGGATCCCTCATCCTACCCCCACGTGGATGTCAGTTCCTAGTGGCTGGGTTTTGGATTTAGAGCTGAACCAATCAACATAAATCCTCACATATGTGTCATAAATGTCTCTGTTCCCTCACTCTTTTATACTCCATCAGTGTTGTGGGTCATGGAGTAAGTACTTGCAGATTACTATGGTTCTTCCCCTTTCGCTATTCCTCAATGCTTATTATTCCGAGGATGTTACTGTTCTTGGGGTGGTTCTTGTCAATTTAAAATTTGAGTGAGATGGTTTACATTAAGCAGACATGTTTTCAATTCCAGATGTCAGGTTCCCGGATTGATCAATCAATTTCTCACATCATCATGTGCCTCATTCAGATGGTATGAGATTCCCCCCCAGACTTAAAAACTTGAGGTGAAGAAGGTATGATCCTCTTTCCTACCCCCACATGGATGCTGGTTCTCAGTGGCTTGGGTTTTGGATTGTAGTTGAATTACCGACAGTGTGAACCTCATCCTGTTCCCACGTAGATGTTGGTTCCCAGCGGCATGGGTTTTGGATGTAGTTGACTTCCCGTGTATGATCTGTTACGTCCTAGCCACTCTACATCTAGGGGCACATCTTTTTAATCTTACTCACTTTATGTTTCTGAGACTGAGTTTCATGAATATTGTATGGTTTGTATCTCTATCCTGCCATAGTTCTCTTCTACTTGGATGTGCTCCTCCATTTTTCTGCCGGTATATGCAACATCTTTCTACGATGGGCAAATAAGTGGTGGGGTCTCCCACATCAGATCTTTGATTCCGAAAATCTCCTCTTGGGGGAGTGTCCTACAGATGCTTTCAAAGGATGCTTCCTCCTTTCCTTCGCACTGGTCCCTCCACCTATTCAATGTGAGATTCCAGCTATTTATGTGAGAGGAGATAACATACTGTTACGGCAGCGGAAGTCACGTGACGCTAGTAACACGTCATTGACTTCTAGAAG
>NW_013667242.1:80681-115114 GCF_000517525.1 Limulus polyphemus | reverse complement strand
GAATTATAGCATTTGTTATAGCGCGACTGTGGAAATTTAGTGTATTGCAAAGTTGTATCGAGAAAGAATATTTCTTTATTTAAGAAAGGACTTGTGTTGCTAAAGTTTCAGCAGAAAGAATTTTTACGGAAAATTAACTAACAACCAGAGACGTAACAGTACTGTATCTAAAGTAATCATTTTCCTATACTGAAAATGTATTTCCAATAAGTACTTACCTCTTATCACACTTCCCACCATTCCTCCCCACTGAAAACCGTCAAAACTTTAAATGATAGTTCGGTAGAATATAATAGAGGCAGTCTCAGGCATCAAGAGAGTATGGTGGAGAGTTGTCGCATGATGATTTAGATGCACTGGAATCAGTCAATTCCAAATGGGTGGGAGATTCGAGTCTTGTGGCATGCGAAAAAAATGTTTTTGCGTATAGAGGGCAGCACTGAATGAGGATAGTTATTTATGTAAGAGGAGGTAAGTACCTATTGGAAAGATATTTTCAGTATAGGAAAATTATAACTTTCGTTCCCCTGGTAGATCAGCAGTAAATTTACGGGCTTACAAAGCTAACATCTGAGGTTCAGTTCTCTGTGGTGGACACAGCAGGTAGCCCAGTGTGGCTTTACTCTAAATAACAAACACATAAATCCTATTTGCAATAAGTTTTATTTTAGCTTACTGAACTTTTAGACGTGCAATTGTGGGTCATGAATTCGAATCTAATCACTGAACATGCTTTCCTTTTCAGCCTTGGAGGAATTATAATGTAACGTTTAATTTCAATATTTGATTAGAGTAGCCCAAGAATTGGCTGTGGGTGATGTTGACTATAGCTTTGTGCAAAATTCAACAAACTGAATTTGTTAAATTCTGTAATTATGGAGTTTCACCAAGTACAGACGGTTACAAGTATTAATTATATGAATTTCTATAGTAACAAGCTTTTATCTTTACACTATTCCCATTAAATAAACTACTAGGTTTGTTTTTTATATAAGAATTTAGAGTAGACTGTGATTTCACAAGCCAAAATAAGTTATGTATATATATATATATATGTAAATAATTTCTATTTCACTAAAAACAATATGAATTTCAATACTCATCTATAAAAGTTTCACGAAGAAATCCATCACTTTGTGGATGATATTGGGGAGTTTACCATGTAATTTCTGGTAATTACGTCTGAATTATTCCCCCACATTAAAAATGATGTAAATTCGTTAAGTGTTAATGGATCTATATTGGACAATAATGATAATATCAAGACTACTGTATAAATAAAATTTTAGGTAATGTTTATTGCCAAAAATATAAGTTTAAAAAGATTTATTTTGCCAAGTTATGAGCAAAAATAAAGGAAGTAAAGGATTAAGATGAAATTAAAGGTTTTTATAGGTTTCACTTGTAGGTCAATTTTTCTTGCCCTCAATCTTAAACTTTTGTCAACAGTCACTTTCCCTTTGTTTCTTCACTTATGGGTAAAACAAAAGTAGTGACACCTGTACAAATATTTACTTAGATAAACCAAACTTTCTGTTTAATTATGTCTGTTGAAGCTGCCAGTTAAGATTGGTGAATATCATTCAATAAGTTTTTTCATCAAACGTTATTTAGTAAATTCTAAAGCTTGTTTATAATTCCTCTATAAAAAATTTTTATCAATTATCAATTGTGTAATCTAAACTTACATACAAATTAAAATATTTTTGATATTGTCTACAGTTGTTTATATAGATCCTACTTTTTTTTTATGTAGTAAAACTAATGGTCCTTTCCTCCTGAGTTATTAGCTTCATGTCAGTAGTGTTTTATATATTGAGGGTAAAAAAATCAAATTCACAAAAATTACAATACATGTTTTATTCATTATACATGTGTCAGTTACATTAAAGTTTTGCAACACATACTTACCTTGATTTTTCTCACACAAATGTTGTATATAAAAATAAAGCTAGGTAAGCTTCTTGTCTTATCAAAAAGAACATATTAAACTTTCATATCTACTGACATCAAAAGATATTAACATATAAGGCAAAAGGTTTTATTATCATCATATTCTTTTGGCAGTGTCCAAATAAGTTACAACTGACACTGTATGGCTGTTCCTGGTCTTGTTTGGCATGGTGGCAGAAATGTGAACATCTGCTAAACTTGTTGTAGCATGAAGACCAAAGATGTCATAAAACAAACATGGAGAATCACTGTTTCCATTCCATTTCTGATATGCAATAAATTCAAGGTTTTAATTAGGTTGAATATATTCAAATAAACTAATAGTAACATTAGAAAACCATAAAAAACCTTTGATTATAAATGTAAACAAATTATTACTGAAATAAATTTCAAAGCGAATTGTCTTCAAAGACCTTTTGACCTTTCAAATTTAGGATTGTTTGGTAAAGATATGATAAATATCATCATATTCCAACATAATGTGAGTTTTGCAAGATAATGGGCTTTTTCTGAGATTGCTAGGTTACTGTAAAATTTATATGTTGTGCTGAAATAAGTCGTTTCAAATACTGACATTCACTAATACAAAAACTGCCCAGTTCATAGAGTATACTGAAATGTCTTCTATCAAAATGCCAAACCTGTTGCACAACAATGTAAATTTTTAAAAATGTTTATTACAATTACAGAACACCAAAAATTAAGTTGTAATTTGTTGGTATTATTTAGATTATGACATTAATTTAATAAGTTACATTTTTTAATCCCTAAATTCAAATTATTCACTAAATTGATCATTCTTAGTTTGTTTGCTATTTTTTATATAGTCAAAAACTAACATTTTCAATAAATTTCTATACTCAAGAAGATTTAAGGTTAAGCTACAAGAACAAATACAAACACAATACATGTGGCTATGCCTATTGACCAAATTTTCAACAAACACCTGTGAAAATGATTCATTATATACTTTATACATGAGAAACCAAAATAATATATTTTAACAATATCACACAAAAATTTAAGTAATGATAATTCAGAATTCAATAGTATCAATATAAAAATAGAAGGTAAAAAATTAATATACAGTTGTTATGTTCACAAAGTACATTAATTAGTCAAAGCCAATACAATCAGTGCAATTCTTAACCACATCTGACTATACAATAGTGTGAATTCTACAATACTTATAGTTAATTTGAATGATCATAATTAAGGATAATGTTAAAAGTGGACTAAATAGTAAGTACAATATTAAAATAACTAGTATTCTTTGGAATATCATAACACAGCAACTTTATAATTATTTGCAAGAAGTATACATTAGTTTTTCTTGTGGTGAAAACATAATGAAAAACAATGTTAGAATATTTAGAAGTAATTTTTCTGATGCTTCTAAGATTAATATAAGAAAATTTAATATATTACACTTACAAGCTCAAATCTCACTTTCAAGCATTTTTCCAGTCTCTACGACTTTTTACTCTAGATCTCAGTTCATCATTTTTCGTCTGCATATCCACAATTACAGAGTTCAAAAACTCAATCTGTACACACCAGTAATAAGAAAAAAGTTTGTAAAAGCACATTTGCACATACAAAATTAAACTCTCTGTGTAAGTATCACACCTACATAATATAACAGCAATTTATTTTAATTTACTTAAAACAATTTGTAGCAACTTTTAATAAATATAAATCTTTAACCTATGTATAAATGCCATAACAGGCATTTTATTCAATCTCTTGAGTGAGATAAACAAAAAATAACTGGATAAAGTGTGCAAAATGAAATTTCTTAAATAATTTTAACAATACACACACACATATGCACATACATTTTGGATTTTCAAATGTAAGCACTTTTTTGTGGTAACTCTTGCAGAGGGGTAATATAAGAACAATTATTACATTTGTCCTTTTAATGTATTCCTCTAGTAAGGAAAAAAATAACAACTTTTTAATTAACAAGTGAAAAAGAAAGGGTTCCTTATTTATAAATTTTTTAAGGTGTTTAAGGACATAGATACAATTTTTATCTGCCAAAGATCATCAAGAATCATGAAGTATGTGGAAAATTAAACAGTAAATAATTTAATTTCACTTGTTCATATCTATGTAACCATTATGAATACAACAAAGTACAAAATGACCTGTATTTTATCATGTTTTTTCACAGGTTATATTTGTGAAGAGATACAGCATATGATATAAGAATGCCCTTCTTAGCAATTTATTAATTAAACAAACTTTATTATCAACAGGTGGTGTACCTGTGTGAAATATCTTCAAAAATTCCAAATAATTAATCAATACATTAAAAATAATTGCTAATTATGTAAATTCTGTTTCTATTAATCCATGGTTGAATATTCGTATTTCATAAGTTGTTGTTATGAATTATATGAGAATATATAAAATAATTTTCACGAAACATTAATGAGATACAGAGTTTATGTTTGTAATTTAGGGATCACCTTTCTTACAATATATCCCGATGGAAACATGTGAATTGGAATTCTACTATTTTTTTTACCATCCACTAACATTGGAACTGTATGCAACATGAACTATGGAAGATAGACTGGTTTAATAACAGTTTTACTCACCTAAGAAGAACATCCAAAATTGTCTATAGTTATCTAATTTGTCGTGTTTTGATCAAGATATAGTTAACTATTAATGAGATTATTTAGGTCAAATAATATTTTTGATCTTAGAAATGCTCATTTTGATATGTAGGTTACTAAAGCTTTTAGCAATATCTTTATGACCAGGGACTTTGAAGCCATGAGAACAAGTTAATTAATGTGATAGAACAGTTAAGTTTAAGTTTGGATTAGTTGTTGTTAAGTACAAGGCTACACAATGGGATATTTGTGCTCTAACCATCACAGGTATCAATACTCTATTTTAATGCTATATGCCTGCAAACCTACTGCTGAGCCACTTGGGAGTTGAACAGTTAAGAACTCTTTCAATGCCCCCCACATTCCCCAATACTTGACACTAGTTACAGTGTAATGGTCAGTGACTCCAAAAGAACAAAAAAAAACTACAGGAGGGCATTTAAAACCATTTCCCATGATGCCTTAAATAAACAATACTTTTCTTTGTCCCATTACTTTTAATACTTTTTGATGTTCCCTGCCTTTAGTTGTCTTAGCTTTTAAAATATCCCACATTAAAACGTAATACATTCCTTCAGTTATCAGCACCACTTTCTAGAACTGAGTAAGCATTTGCAGTGAAGTTAATTTTTCTCATTCTGAAACAGATCATTCTTCTGATTGTGTATAATACTTGAAGTCATAGTCATATGATTGAAGCTTAGGTAGATGCTTCTATTTCAGACATCAAGAAAAAAAAATCATATGGATCTATATGAATATCAAAAATAACTAAACATCCATAAAGTGCTACCTGTATTTGCAGAGCCTCTTTATCTTCTTTAATTTGTTTATACTGCATGTCTGTAATATAGAAATATTAAAAATTATAAGGTATCATAAGCTTAAGAAAAAGTTTTTATATAAACCTAGAATGAAATGTTACATGTTCAATTTACATAGAAACCTCAAAGAAACGAAACTTTAAACCAGCTACAATAGGTTTCCCTTTGTTAGTTTTATTGATTTTCATGGTGATTTGCATATAACTTCTGCCTATTTTTGAACAATGTAGGTTGTCAATATTTATCAAGCAGCAAGTTGTTTAATGCTATAAACCAACAGCTGGTCAGAATAACTACAGTAACTAACATCAAATTACACTTGATGTTTTGGATTTTCTCATCATTATTTGCATAAACTTAAATCAAATGGCAATTTTTAAACTGTTCAATTGCATAGCCTAAGCGATATATTCAAGATTATATATTATTATGTCTTTACAATAATCTTACAATAAAATGCTACAACTAACTGAATATGCAAAACAGCTGATAAACTAATGAACCTATGTATACCAGTTGATGTATGCAAGCTCTTTATTGGCAACTCATTACATACACACTATTGTTTAAATTAGTATACAATTAGTTCACAAGTACAGTGAAGTGTGTACTAGCAGCATATATTCTCAAACACACAAATGTTTGAAATATTAGGTTTGGCATAATTGCATCCATAATTCTCACCTTCAACTTTTTCATTAGCTTGTGATCTTGCTAAAAACAGCTGAAGCTCCATAATTTTGTTTTTTAGTTGTTCTTTTTGTTGTTCTACATTCTGCAACATAAACCTGCAGTTCTGAAGATATGTTTTGTCTTCTTTAGCTGCTACTAGCTGGAGATGAAACATTGTACTTACTTAGTCATCAATTTAATTTAGCCTAGTTGTTTTTCTAAAGATTAACAGATGTGTTTTTTTCTGAAACTATGCCAAGAGCAAGATCCCAAACTTTCTGTTTCCTGGTACTTAAAATGTACATCAATAACATACTATCCACATTTATCTCATTCTAATACAAACACACAAGTTGTAACTTGAAGTGTGAAAAATATCATTCTATATGAACTTTGGAGAGAGTACTTAAAGTGGCCATACTGACCACAAATAGATGAAAAGCAATTTGCCCTAACAGGGACTCCTATCTTAGTGCTTTGAGATTGATGCTTTCACCATTTGAAGTACCACTATTCAAATCTCAAAAAGACAACTCTTAATTCTGACCATTACATATTAGCTCTGCTACAGTAAGGATCACTCTCAAGCCATCAGCATTATAACATTCTTTAACTACCAACACAAATGTGGAATGTACTCTCCAGACCAGCAGCAATGCTGTCACTAGCTCACATAACACACCAGGCTAAACAAGAATGTACACAGACCTGATTCATCATCTACTCCTCTCAGACGGGACTCAGGGGTGAAATGACCACAAGTTGGATTTCAATAATATTGTACTATCAGGATGTTACGAAATCTGTCCTGACCAAGACCTTTCACTCACACTAATATTCTGAGCCCAATGCTCTTTCAACAGAGATATCATGACTCATAGTCCAAGAATATAACCCCCCCATCCTGACCACTATAGTATCTTCCATTTTACAACGTGAATAATAATATATATATATATATATACAATCATATTGTACTTACATATATTTATATAGACACACACGCATAACATCTGTTTATTATGCTGAATATATAGGTTTTAATGTCACTAAAATAAAAAAAATACCTTCATACAGTTTTACAAGTTTTCTGGGATGCAGGAAAGTTAAAACATACTTATATTATTACAAACGTCCAAGAAATAATATATAACATTTTGAATGTTTTAAATCTTGTGTATTTCTACATGCAATTTATTACCTCTTGACCCTTTTTTATTGTACTGTTTTCTTGCCCATCTAATAGAGATTGAGTTGACTCCAGGTTCTTCTTAAGAGATTTGCATTCACTACCAAACTCATGTATGAGTTTAAATTCCCTTGAAAAAAGATAAACATTAACAAAAGAATAGAAAAATATTCAGATCAAAGTGTGCAACAAGCACAGATATGAACAAGTCAAAAATAAAAAAAAATGTCTTATTGTTTCACACCTAAGTTTAAGGCATGATTAATGATTTAATATTATCACTAAATACATACATGTATACCAGAATAAGCTAATATATCCACTGACAAAAGATAGTAATACTTATGAAAACCTATTCCATAAAGTCTTACAGCACCACTAACTAAGTGTAAAAACTCTCTTATTTTGTATCATTATACATATAAGTTACATCTTTATACATCAGGTATGTTTAGTGTTCAGTAGTCTGCATTAGGATGAAGTGTTAATGGCAGTTGTGTTCTTCAGTTTGTTTATTTGCTTAATTTTTTCACAAAGCCATTCATTGGCCATCTGTACATTGCCATGAACTTATAGTCTTTGAGGATGGTAGCTAGTCAACAGAACTCACTGCCAACTTTTGGGTTACACCTGTTTAACAGAATGGTAGGATCTGACTGTTACTGTTATATTGCACCAATGGCCCCCAAAGTGAAGAATGCAGTTTTTCACATATGGGATGCAAACAATGAATTCTTGGATTCACAGTTCACTATGGCCTGGAGCAATGTAATTTTTCAAAAGGTATTATGTGTGGTAAAAAGATTAGTTATTTAGCAATGTCATTTTTATATTATATAGTTCTTAATTTCCTTTTCAAAATATGCCTGAATTTTATCAGTTTTCTCTTAACTTATTCTTCCAATCAGTTTGTAGTAAGTTAATAATCAGTTTTCTACCTACTTAGAACATTATTTAGGGTATGACATTAGTACATGCAATAATGTGCTATTCTGTGACAAATTATCTCCATTTATATGCAACATTCATTTACCTATAAAAAAACTATATTGTCTATAATATCCAACGAATACATAAATTCATTATTATAATTCTCCTATTTCATTAGAGCAATGTTTTATGGATCATGTATGTTCATAATTATAATGCTTCCATTTTATTAAAAACTGTTTTATGGATCATGTAATTTCATTACTATAATACTTCCAAATCATTAGAACAATGTCTTATGGTTCATGTAATTTCATTTTTATAATACTTCCAAATCATTAGAACAATGTCTTATGGATCATGTAATTTCATTACTATAATACTTCTATTTTATTAGAAAACCGTTTTATGGATCAGTAGTAGATATCATTAAATATTGATAGTTATTAAATTTAACTTAGGCTCTAAGTTTTGACAGATTATCTGTTAATAAATTTCTCTTTTTTTTTCAAGTGATTAGTTTATTCACTTTGCAAAAAGAAATTACTTCACAGCCATATTTTAATGAAGAGCATTGCTAGCTACAGAAAGGATTTGGAGCTCAGCCCCAGAAAGCAATTTATTTTAATTAGAGATGGCTAGTGAAAGCGGAAAATATATGCTTTCTCATTTCTCCCTATAAATTTGATAGATTTATTTTCATGCAATAAAATATTTTCTAGTACTTTGCTACAAGTATTTTATTTTAGCAGTCTGTAAAGTGGATTCACTCTAATATGCACAGAAATGAGCTTAATATTTCCTGAGCAAAGCCATATGAATCAAACATGAAAATGGAAGGTAATATTAAATATTTTTCATTAAACAAGTAAACTTACCAGACTACAAATTATATTTAGAATAACTAGAGATTTAGTTTTTATTTTTCTATTATAATAAAAATTTGATATAATCCCGTTGAATGGTTAAGGCCCAAAATGTTCATTACAAAATAAGTTATTTTCTATCTTTTTTTTTATTTTGTCTACAACTACAACCAAAACTTTCATTATTATTTTTGGAAATCTTCAATGAGCAATATTTACTAAGTCAATTATTTTTACACTAACATCATGAATTTTGCTGTGTTTGAACAGAGATGCTTGACAAGAGTTAACAACAAATAGTGATCTGGTTCTGGAAAGCCCATAAAGGAGAGTGAAGGAGAAAGGATCAGAATATTCTTTGTTGCATGAAAAAGCTGCACTGTCTGAATAATGTTAAAGGATAGCATACTGTGTAAAATCAGTTGCATCACCACAGCCATTCAAGGCTTAGGAGTTACAGGAAAGTAGTTTCTTTAGAAGTGATCCAAACAGTGAAATACCAGGAAAATTGTTAATCTTCAGTTTTCAAATTGTTTAGTTATAGATGTACAGACATCATGCATACGAAATAATTTACGTATATCAGTGTTTTTCATGTTAGCTACGACATTAAACCACATAGTGTCGTCTTTTACAACGTGTATGCAAGAGGCTACCCTCATTCACTGCAAAAAGTTTTCAGGAGATACAGTAGCCACATTAAATAAAAAGGCACATATACATGGGTACAAATTCCAAACATCTTCCAGTCAAACAGAGTAAACCTGATGTAGAAGTAGCTCTACTCCTATTGTGATTTAACTCTACAGCTATTATATGTTTCTTTCATTTCTGAAACTTCACTTAAATGTCTAATACTTTGAGTCGTGATAAAAGTAAGTTATTTTATCCATTTCTACATTTGCTTCTTTGATTGATTTTATGATTTAGTTTGTATTTTAAGAAATTTTTAAAAATCAAAAAATAATTTCATTAAAACACCATACGAAGCTGATTGTTTCTTAAAAATTCAATATTTGTACACTTATTTTACCATATTTCTCCATCCACAGATTCAGTTTATCAAAACTGTGGTGCTCTAAGACCAAGATCACAGTTGCCTAACCTATGCAACCATGAAAAGTTTACAAATCTAATATTTGGATAAATGTAGTAATTTGTTATAGGTGCACTGAATGAAAGAGGCAAGATATGGTGTGAAGTTGACATAACTTCATTCTTAAGAAGCAAGATGATGTTGACAATAAGAGCTGATCACCTAGCAGTGAGAACTATTGCATTATTATGTTTGAGACAGAATGAACTGGTTAGATGGAAAGAAAGGAGTAATGTGTATTATAAAATAGGTTGTTGATGTTGGTAATACTACAAGACTAAATACACGTGATCAGCAGACTAAAAGTTGGAAAGGTGAAGATGAAACTCTACTACACATTATGGCTTCATTGGCAGAAATTAATGTTCTTGAAAATGTCAAACTGCTCTCAGGAACCATATCACAAAACTGAATCAAAGGTATCCAGAGGCAATTTTGTTCCATGTGAAACCCATAATGTAGTTTCATATGCACAAGGTAATGTAGGATACAATAAAACTAACACTTAAATTGCAGGCAGTCTGGTTAAAACTGAACCCTGCCATAGAAAGTAACACCTAAAGTTTAATCAACACATGACGTTGGCTGGATTTATCATGTATGTTGCAAATTAGAATTCTTTTTAAATGTGAAATATTTACTACAGCAGAGTGAGGTATGCAGTACTTAAATCCCCAAACAAAACTGAACCCAGACTTCAACAAAATCTGGGCCACAAAAATTTAGCCTGAGAGAAACTGAAAAAATAGACATTACGACTACTACTACTACTAATACACATGCATTTAATTCTTCTTGGAGACAAACTAAGGGAAGAATGAATAGAAGAAAAACATTAGTGAAATTGAGAAATCTGCCTAAGTATGGCCATTACATACAATTTGACAAAGACCACTTTCACTAAGCTTACCAACACAAAATACAAACATGCATTTGTATGTATATTTTGATAATAATGCTCACATGTACATCTTTCCTATACATTTGTATCTGTTTGAGCAGGTTTATTCAGTGCTTAAATTTACCAGAATGCCAAATATTTACTCAGTCCATAGATAGTTTGCATAAAAGCAATCCAAAGAAAAGTCAAGATTAGTCTGATTCAATGAGGCTTAATATGCAAGTGTCTGATAAAACTTTAAATATTGAAAGTTCTAATTTCCCATCAATTTATATGTTAGATTTGAAACTCCAGTAATGGAAGTTAAATTATATCAGAGCTGTATTAACTGGAATAAAATAAACTATATAATATTATAATGTGTAATATGCCAATCTAATTACCAATCTATTTCATTTGCTCAATTTTCTTCAAAACAATTTATACTGAAATACACCTCATTTCTCAAAATATTTTAAACAATTTTAAAACTACTTTGACAATGATATTTCCAAAGAAGTGTGCAAAGAAATTCCAATATTAAAACTTGGTTCATAATGGATCATTTTAAGAGAAGGATAAAAAATCATTTAGTTTTTAAAACAATCAACTTAACCTTATACATGTTCGACTACAAGTTAATTTTATTTTTTAAGAGTATTCAATCACAAAAGACTCTGTATACCCAATTTTCTTAGTATGTTTTTTTAAATTTTCCTAAGTATTTTACATCTAACAAATTATAATTCATCACAACTTGATAATTTATAACTCCTTTAATTCTCTGAAAATTGGAGTAAACTTTTTCTATAAAGACACGTATCTAATATAGAACTTGAAATAGTAAAAGTAATTTAGTTTTACTGTTTGTGTTACAACAAATAAACTGACAAGACTGACCAACAACACTTGGTATAAAAAACAAACAAATACTTTGTATTCTAAACTAGAACCTTTTTCAACTCTGTAGCTAAAGGACTTCTGAGGAAAACTTGGAGAGCTTATATGTGCATTGAGGATATTTCCTTTCTGCCAGTAAATGTATTCTTTATAATGTGGGTAATTAAATTTCTTAAATTTGCAGTGTGGTAACTCTTGAGTGATTGGTCAATATTCTTATCGATCATATAATTTCTATTATAGGAAAACTATTAAAGCTGTAAAATATTCAGGTTTATGTACTGAAAATAAACCAAAAACGGTTCAGTTAATGTGAAATTTTTACAAAGACTTAACTGCATTTAAAGCTATGTATGACATTAACTAATTCAATGACTTGTTGCATGATATGAACATGTTTTGGTTTGAGTTTTACAGGTAATTTTGCTTTTCCTCTGCTACATGAAAATTTGAAGTAATAAATACAGCTAATGTTGTTTTTTGGTCTCCTAATGTATATAATTACATCCTTAATCAACAGAACACAGGTGATGATGGAACTAGAATTGATTCAATTAAACATACAAAAGAAACAAATTATATTTTTCGATAAACCATTTATTTGCATAGGATAACAAGTGATTATACAACTATGTTAGTTAGCAATTCTGTAATCATAGCAATTATTATGTCATACATTGATAAACACAAAGATCTATCAGATAAGATTTAACATTAACTCAATGGATATTGGTGTTATTTAATAACAGTCCATTGTTAAAAAACACTCAAATCTTTTGAGTTTATATTAAGATTGCTCTCTTTAACTCCTAATGCTTTGCTATCAAGAATGGATCGATTTTCAAATTTCTAAACACTAAACAACAAATCATTAAATGTTGGATAAATCATAAATAATTCAGTGTTTTGTTACACGGTATGAGATTGCACTTACTGTATCAATTACTCTCCCATTTAATATATGATAAAAGATCAAAACATACTATAAGTTGATCTTAGCAACTCTTCCATGACCTTGATCAATATGTCATCAAGGGCATGGTCTGCCTTCAGCCAGAGCACTAATAAATCTGCCAAGAAAATTACGATTATTACAATGCTGTAATTTCTGGTGTAAAAACATTAAATTATGATCTGGTTTTAGTCGTATGGCTATTCATTTCAACAATGCTGTACAGTTTAGTTGTAGTTAAAGTACAAATGAAAATCATATCCCAATAATGCCTCACTATGTTTGTTAGCGATTGGAATACTGCTGTATGACACTACTAAATATGCCACAATGTGAAAAGGCAATTCACCTATAGATTAATATTAGACAGCGGCCCTTCATATAATGATATCCTATGATGTATGTTAGTCAGAAAACTGCAGCCACTTTGATGAAACCAAAACTGTCTTGTCACTGATCTTGGTTAGAGCACTACTACCTGTTTTGCGAGGGTATAAAAATACCACACTAAGCCATTTATATTTGATTAGTACTGTACTATAATATTACAAGCACATATCACTATCGTTTGGATTTAATTGTATGCTGCTTTAATAATAATAATATATATATATATATATATATATATATGGTGAGATTACAAATAAAGATTCACAAGAAAGAATTGCTTTTGTAGATAACGTTTTACATATATTTCTGCATTATATATAAAAAAAATAAAAATTAATAAGAAATCTTTAGTATTCTCTTCTGTAGAACCATGATTTTAGTAAAAGGTCTCCATTTAGTTTGGTTAAACACATACAAATAAATGTTTGTATAATGAATACAGCATTAGTATCTTATATCTATAAACTTTAGACTTTTTTTTTAATATTTCACTTGGCATAGAATAAAAGTTTATTTTTATAAAGATATAACAAAGTGAACTTCTAATTATAACATCTTTGGGTTCTGTTGATTAAATCATGAAAAAGATATTTTAAGATAAACATAAAAAGAAAGATAAAATTATAATACACAGTTTTTTAGTTATTACTTTAGATCTCCTTTGAAAAACATAATTGTTTATAGATTAACAATTTGACTGTTTTAATGATACAAAATAAATTAAAATAGTGAAACTGAACTTGACAGACATATTTATTTCAGTTTTTTTTTAACTGTTTGAAACTTCCTTATAGTATTATTTCCATGTTACAGAACATAGAAATACAAAGAAGAGACAGAAAACAAACCACAGCAGAAAAACAAGTCTGTTTTATTTTCCTAGGAGAAGTTAAGACAAAAGCCAGTTATATATACAAGTCAACATTGGATCACCTAATACCAATATTAAAACTAAACCTAGCCACCACCACCACCACCAGCTAATTACAGCGTGGTCATTAAGGGTCGTTCTTACCATGTGCCAAGTTTGGTTACATCAAGCAGCATGGAAAGAAAAATAAAGTTACGTACATTTACTTATTTATACATGAATTGAGGTTTTGCTGCAAACATTACTTCTGTCAGTTAACCAAGATATTTGAAAATTTTCACTCATAAAAAACAATGTCTAGTGAAGCAGTTGAATTAGAACCTCTCTTCAATAAAACCAAAATGAATGTAATAACAGTGTTGTCTTCAAAAGTACATGAAGCTATTCTACATGTCAACATATTCTCATATAAAGCATAAGTACATTTTGTAATATGTTTATATGATTGCTTTCACTGATCATAACTTCTTTTTTTTCTGTCTTATAATTTCTAGGATTACATTCAAGTGAATTTATTATTAAATAAATATTTTTGTCCAAGTTTCACATCAAAAGAAAATTTATGATCACTTGACCTGACAGGATTTAATCCCTGAAATGCTGCAAACATTGAATGATAAAAATCAATACATATTCAACATTTTACATATCTTACACATTTTCTAAACTCTTTTCAAGACTCATGAAATTTTTTTTAATAAGCACATTAGTAATGCCAAAGTTCATTAGTGTATATTCTAATACTTATATCCTATCTTCAAGTTCATATAAATGATACAAATAATATAGCTTATTTAATATAAAATACTTAATTTATTCTTATTCTTTTTTACAATTTGCATTCATTTGTTCCTTTTTGTTTGTTCAAATATAGTAACGATTATGAATATAAACAATTATCATAACACATTAATTACATAAATTTTTTTGTCATATCAACATAGGATGCCATCTAACATAATATTTTTTCATATTCTTTTGTGTTGAAAAAATTAAATATTATAATAAACTTCCAAATAGAGTAAGGATAATAAAAGTCATAAAATCAGTAAAATTACATATGAGTGAAAATGTAAACAGAAAAAATTTTAATAAAGTAATAACCAAGTTTAAAATCCAATACAACCTTAAAAAAACTAGAAAAAAGCTGAGATATACAAAAACAGAGTAAAAAAAAATTTGATGATCTGGCATGCACACATAGCATTGTGATGACTAGGAAGACTATTCAAACGATACTGAGGGAAAAAAAGAGAGGGAGATTGAGTTTTTTTGGTTATACAAATATAATCAGTAGAAAAGGATTTAAATTAAGTAAAAAAACCCAAGTTGCATGCAAAACAAGCCTGATTAAACCTAAAATAGAACAATATATCTAACTAAAACTGGTCAATATAAAATCAGTTTTATTGAATGAATATAGATACTATGATATAAGCCCATCTTATGCAAAATAAAGTACACACTTGAAGTTACACATGAGGCTAAATATTTTAAACTTAGGCACTTAGCAAACTATACGTATTAATCTAAAGGCACTACACCAGAGCACACAGGCGGTATAATACAATCTATACATTGGATAAAATGTTTTAAAATTCTATTGTTAATGAATCACACAAGTTCAACAAGTATCATGTGATGGTCATAACAGCTAATTATCTTCTTAAGATATGCATAAGTCTATCAGTAATCACATATTATTCATTCATTTTCAAAACAATTTCTCAAAATTTCTTTTTTCTTCCTACTTTGCAAAATCACATAATAATACTGGTTTCTTGTTCAAACGTAACACAAGCAGTAACAAAACTATTACAAAAATACAAAGCTTCTGAATAATGATTACTCTCTTTTTTTTTAAATGAAATACAGTGCCACAATATATTTTTAAATCGATAATAAGAATGCTAATTTCAAAAGTATCAGTTTAAATATAATTGTTACAATAATACAAATTTTGATAAAAGGAAGATACACATTTGCATACTATACTTAATAGTGTAACAATATTTAACAACAAACAATGGTTTTGGAACAAAACTCATAGTCAAACATACTACAACCAACTTAAATGTTTACTTTGTAGTGAAGTAGGAACACTAAGTTATTATTTTTATAATTACTATTAGGAAACAGAAGAAGAACAGATTTTACTTTGTTAGTGCAACTATTATTTTTTAAAAATCAGTTTGATAGATAGATAATAATAGTAAGTATATTAAGTAACTATACTTTTTGATGATTAAAAAGGGTTATATTAAGTATTTAAAAGCCAATAATAGTATAAATTAAATTAAAATAAATCTACAGTTGACATCACTTTAGAGAATAGATGTCAAGAAGGCCGGTAAACTGGAACTAGCCTCGGTCTCTTACCTTTGTTTTAAATCACCTAAGTGTTGTTGAAGAGTGGTTGACCTGCTTTCTAGCTGTAAAGAATCCAAAAAAATCTCCAAAACTTGTAGCATATTAAAAACAAATATGAAAAATGAAACATAACGAGGATATCAAAAAAAGAATTTCAATACTGCATGAATATAATCTTTTAAGATCCACTCTTTTTTAAAATTATATAATTCAAAATTTCTTTACCTTTGACATTTCATAATTACTGGTTGCTTTTAAAACTTCGAAAACTTTTACCTTTCTTACTGCATAACAGCCATGTGTATTACAATAAAAAATTAGTCAAACAAAACTTTATTTAATCTTAAAACATAAACACCTCCTTTGCAAGGCTTCTAAAATTATAAGGCAAAGATACTAACAATGTAATGATCCTACACTAAAAGAATCGTTTTAATACGTTTTTTTATCTTTCACAAAAAAAAAGAGAAATATCAGCTTAATAGGGATAACAGGAAATATTCTTTCTGACAAAATAAAAACAAGTAACAATATATAAACAACAAACATGATTTATATATCTTCTATAAATTTCCATGAATGTAGACGTAATGGTAATACATAGCTTAAGTCTACACAATCAGTGTTGGTTTGGAACATCTCTCATGACAAGGAACAATACCATTGGAACTCTCTACATTTCTAAGAATTGGGATTAAATCTGATACTTTTTTTTTATGCCAAGTGAGTATTCAGCAAATGAGTTAAAGGCTCGAGTTAATCCTGTGGTATTTTCAGGTTAAGCTGATTTCTCTTAGAACAACAAGACAAGTCTGCTGAATAACAGGGGATTCGATTAAGATATTTATTACGAAGTAATTCTGAGTTCTCTTAGTAACCGAGTCCATGAGAAAGAAAGAAAGAGACTGGACACAACTGTACAAAAACACAATGAACAATCTTTATCAAGACACAAACACATCATATGGTCACTTTTACTGGAGAGCTAGATCCAGAATTGTTTGATCTCTTAAGACTTGTTATGACTGACTAAATGTCATGTTATGTAGTTAACTCAGTAACACCAGACCCATCTAGAGAGACTAATAATACTCACATGATTGGTCATTATCATTTGAAAATAAAGAAGGTTGTACCCTCAAGATATCACCTGACCTACTATTGGAGGAAACTTATATCTACTTTTATACTCAAGGTGTAGCTTTACATCTGTTTCTCCCATATCCAGGGGACACCATACAGAACAATGCAGAGCAAAAGTAACTTAACAAGTTTCTTGACCACTTGTTATGTGAAAACTGAACATACACCCGAATAACTGAAAATTTTTGAGAAACCCTGTATGAAAATAAAAAGGTTGAAAATGCATGCCACAATCCTATAGAAACATTATAACAATTTAAACTACGAAAGAAATAAACAACACACAAATGTAATATGATCAGTAGTTTATACTTCAAATGTGTGTTATTTACATTTCAATTGTGCAGAGTTTTTCAATTTATGCAAGGTAATATTACTCATTTTAATTTTGAAATTTCCTTTATAAACCCTGTCTACAGTACAGCCATAAGGACATTACAAATATTGGTGAGCAAGTACAGGAAAATATTACTGACCAAAACAGATCTAAAAATAATTCTATAAATCAATTACACACTAATTATACCATGGTATATTGATAAATTTATCGTTGGTTAAGAAAACAAAAACATTTGTTATCCATTCAAATGTTTCAGAATGTGGTGAAATATATGAGCTAATAAAATTAAACCAACAGTATCATTTTTAACAGGTTGAGATTCAAACATAGCTCATGGGAGTTATGGACCATAATTCTATATTAGACATCAGGTACATTTAATTCTTACAATTTCAAAAATATATATATATCAACACATGAATGACTATTGTATCATTTATCACACAAGTTGTCACAAAGATCTTTGTATATTCAGCTATTGTGTTCCATTTTTTTGTTTTACTTAGGATCCCCTTTTTTTAGAAATATAAGTATTTCATAATACTTAAGATTTATCTTTGTTCTATCACTCTTGACCTAATCTCCCTATTTCCATTCAGCCAATAAGTAATTCTCACTGATTCTATTCTGTTATCTGTTTTTAACTGACTCTGTACTTTTCTGATGTACTCTGAACAAGTTATCAAGGTGATTCTCTCTTTTCCCATATGTTATGCCACATACTAGGTATGATAATGCACTATGACTGAAACACAAAATTTTCTCTCAGGAGTACCATCAAAAATTAACTTCAAGTAAAAAGTAAATATGTAATATGTAAAATAACTCATTTATACTTTGCAATTCCTTGCTCTTTTTTTTTAGTCCAGTAAATAGTTAGTATTGATTGTTAACATTTCTTGTACTCTACTCACCTGATTCCTTTCTTCTTGTGTTCCACGTAGGATAAGAACCTCTCTATAGAGTTCATCCCGTTCAGCTTCAACATGAACCAACTTGTTCTGTAGTTCACTGAGAGCATCTTGTTGCAAATTACTGCACAAAAGTTAAGGAAACGTATGTTATGATATATTATTAAAAAAAGTTGTTTTATTGACTAAAAGTAGCTTTGCCAAACAAATTAAATTTTAAAACACCGATAAACAAAGTTTTATTAACTGTAAAATACTAGTTTTTCAGATAATATTATAAGTACTTATCTGTCAGTTGTAGATATTTTGGCAATACTCAAAAGATGTTGACACAAAGTGATAAACCCCATCAAAATAGTGCTACATTAATTAGCTTTATTGGTAGTTTTAATACCGAACTTGTACTGAAAGCTGACTGTTTATTTCAAAAGAACTCTCAAACAAAACAGTGTTTTACTAACTTTATGGGGCAATACTAATGTCTACAGAAAGTTGGCACATACTTCTTTATTTCCTAACATCTTAAGTTTGCTTTAATTGTGTTTTATTAATTTTGGAATACCATAAATCTGTATTGTTTTAATAGTTAATGTAGTGTACATATCATGAACTGCTTTGTAAGTTAAGATATATATAGTTTAATCTGGGTGACATTTGTTTATTCTGTTAAGTGTGAGAACAGATTACAAAGGACAGAATATCATATACAATTTAAGTGAAAGGGAATGGCCAGAGTGCCATGCAGAAAGCATACATTCCATCCATTTAGCTAGTTTTTGGCTTATGCTTAAAAGGTTTTCATCTCTCCTTTAAGAAGAATTCTAAATTTTTTAAGCAATATATTCTAAATTCTTATCCACTGAAGTTCAGTATTTCAAACTTATACTGTGTATATTGGATTCGAAATATGATTGAAAAGCTAAATGCAATAGCACTAAGCTACCTCTGTTAATCCATTTTCAAAGGTATTATGATGTACAAAAGTTTCCCTTATATATAAGCATCTATAGTAGTTAAATCATACTAGCAGCCAGCTAGAGTAAGAATCAGTACTTTCTTTGACAACCATTAGAAACTGTTAACAGGAAACAGGCAACAATGTTCCAGTAATGAGATCTTAGCACTTTTAATGTTGTATAGTTTCCTAAAACTTGGCAAATAAGATAGTCCTGGATTTTGTTAATAACTGATACATGCTTAAAAAGTACTTAAAAAACAAAACAAAAAAACATTTACTACTATCTAACACTTATGAATCACTATTCTCTTTATGACAAATTAGTTTACTTCAAATGATCAGGAATTAGTTCTAAAAATTACTGAGACATATGGCTAAATTCAGATTTTTATATAACTGATATCAACCTGAATGTGATTTTGTTATATAGTTTTCTTTATCATATGAAATTCCTACTACTTGAGCTCACTAAAAAATAAAATACTAGGATATGGCATAGATTAAGACAACTTACAACTGATTATGCAGGTCCTGCATAGCTTGGGATTCTAGTTCTGTTATTACCAGCTTACGTTGTAGTTCCTCTTTGTGCTTAGCGAACTCTGTTTGAAGTCTACCAACTTCTGCCTTTAGTTTGGCCACTTGAGCATCTCGATCAGAAACTGTAGCCTGATGCTCTTGTTTTTCCTTCATAATCTCATCAAGTTGTTTCTGTAGCTTTATACGAGCTTTTTCTGACACATGATACTTATGAAATACCTAAATCAAAGAAATGGCAAACATCAGAAAAAAAGACTCAAATAAATATCAATAACTCTATGTATTCATTCTAAATTACATAATCACCTCCTTTAAAGCTATTTCTGAGCTAGTACATTTTCTATTGCTTTGTATTTTGTTTGTTTGTAGTTAAGCACAAAGCAATTAGCTATCTGTGCTGTGCCAACCATGGGTATTGAAACCTGGTTTCTAGCATTATAAGACATATTGCTGTGTCACTGGGGTGCTTTTATGTACTTAAATATTAAAAACAGCAAAAAACTACATCTCTACTGGTGAAGTAAACACATTTGTATCTTTTTAACTATAGTAACAGACCATTACTTCATAATTTGTATGTTTATCCAATGGCTTCTGGATATCTTGTATAATTAAAATAATTAACAAGGATAACAGAATAGCTATATGATGTTTGTGTAGATGTATCTTTCTGGAATATATGTATTGGTATAAAATAATATCAATTATTTATTTATTGATAAAATATATATTTTTTTAATATGAAGTAAAATAGACAAATAAGTTAAAAGTAACCATCTCAGTTTTTCTTTTAGAGCAACAGACTTTTTTTTTCCGAAATCTAACTGATATTTATTGCTTTCAATAAAAGCATTATGAAAATAACATCATTTTACGTGCTGTATTATTCACCCCTTTTAGTTTGCTTGAATCTAATTACTTCAAGTTGCAAATATTCACAATCTTTTTCAAACTAAACAGAATTTTGTCATACACTACTTTATCCAATTTCTGTGATCATTATAATTAAATTACCAATAAAACTAAGTTCACCATCTCTACATCCTAGTAAAGCAGGATGCTAATATGAATCACAACTTCCTATACACTAATTACTTAAATCTAATAATATAAAAAAAGTTAATTATCTGATAAAAAGATTTCAATGTTAAATTTAGTCTGATGTTTAATCAGAAAATATCCAGTCACAATAAACACCACAAGCTCTGTTACTTTGACTTACAGATCAACACTGATCTGCGCAATGAATTGGTATTAAGCCTACTTACTAAATATTTCTTCTTGAAGAGAAAAAGAACTGGTGACCTAAAAGCTCTAAGTACCAAGAAATAAAGAAATACTTTCTGACTGTTGTTATTGAGACTAAATCTCCATTAGAAACATCCCTAACAGGTAAATTACCTTTTCCTTTTCATGTTTTACTTGGTCTAGTTCTTTTTGTAGATGTTGAACCTTAATTTCTAAGGATTTGTTAGATGTGGAGGTCTGTGCCTGCAAGCTTTCAACAGTTAGCTGTATTTCTTGCAACTGAGCTTGTGACTGAGCAAGCTGAGATTCACTTTCCTCTAACTGTTGCCGTAGCTCCTCTGCCTCTGTTTCTTTTTGGTTCACTAGTTGCTCTTTTCCAGCCAACGTATGAGTCAAGTTAGAAATGTTTTCTTGAGTCTTTTGTAACTCTTCGTGCTATTAAGAAAATACACTTCTATTTGAAATTTTGTTTTTATGAAAAACAGCAACAAACAAACTGAAGATTGATTATAACTATCTTGTGCAACATGTCAGTAAACCAAATTTTAAATACTCTATAATCTCCTTCCAAATAGATTATAAAGGTTGAACTTTCGACTTAGTGCTAAAATGGAACATAATTATATATATAAGTAGATGAAAAAGGAAGTTAAATTTGTACGGTATCTTACATTTTTACTATGTATTTATTATAACATGAATTTCACCTATAACTATTGATATCCCACATTCATGACTTTTTTTATTTTTTTTTTTACTATCCTATTTTTGCATGCTTACTGCACTTTAAATTTTATCAAGGGATTAAGATCTTCCAACTCTAAAATTCAGGAAGTTTCACAATATCACTTGAAACTGTTCACATCTATTATTTACAAACTACTTCGAAGTCAGCCACATTCTACTCAAATAAATATATGAAAATTGTACAAAATGGTAGTCAGTTTGACACAAATACAAATATAGAACACACACATAAAAAAAGACAAAAGTCTCACCTGTACTTTCATTTTTGATTTCAGGTCTTTAACTTCTTCATTGCGCTTATTTCTAAACTTGTAAAACTCCTGTTTTTTTTTATCCTGAAGTGAGTTAACTATATCCTTCAATTTCTCTAACTCTTGAGAACGGCCTCTTAATTGGATCTGTAGCTCCTCTACTTGTCTATGAAATAAACAAAGAAATAGTAACAGATAAATATCAGTCTTTTTCTACTTGTTAGTGTAATATAAAGAGTAGAGAATATATATATATATATTCTACCTTAATTGTACACTTATTAAGAAATCTATAAATAGTTTTTCTGTAAACAAATTGATTCGTATATATTGAAGTCATTACTGATATGAACTTTTAGACTGTATAACAAGTTTTTATCAACTTTTTTATGACTAGAACTTAAAAATTCAGTTGCATCAAATGTCTGAAATTAAAATCTTTTTCAGTTCCCAGCTGTCTCTAAAAATTAACAGTTTCTAATTTCATAGATGTTAATTTTCAGAGACTTTTAATTATAAATAAGCATATTTTTTTAAAAAAACTTGAATAATACTACAATTACTTTATAACTTACAATTTAATTTTGATCTATTGTTTTAATAAATACTGTAAACAAGATAATAAAAGCATTTATTCTTAAACATTTTTTTAAAGAAAGTTACAAGATAATGCTAACTTTTCTCTATCTCTAATCTCCTGGTTCATCTGGCTTGGCTGTAATGAGTTATCATCTCTTGATATACGAATTAGTTCTGCTTCCCGGTTTTCTAGTTCTACTTTCTTTTGTAAGGTTTCCCGCTCTTTTTCTTCATTGTCATATAGCTTTCGACCAGATTCTAATAAAATGACAGTGATACGTAATCAAATCATAAGCAAATAAATTCTTAAGTTCTTAAAAACACATCTATTATATAGATTTTTCAGATAACAATCTTAATGAGTATTTGGGAGTTCTCTTTTCATTACAGTACATTCATTTATTAGTGTATTTTTAATTATTTATTTATAAAAACAAAAAATTTTGCACATTAACTTTAGAAATTTCTTCTTGTTTGTGATGAAATTTAAATACAGAAATGCACTGTCCCCGAAACATTTGATTTTCATTCTTTCTTTAACTTTAGAACTTAACTGTACTATTCTACTAATGGATGTAAATAGAATATGAGTTTTAGTGAAGCAAATACAGTTGTTCAACCTAATTTTTTCATGATAAAATGAGAATGAAATAATTTGGCCACCTTCTTCACAACAAATTGCCATTAAAATTGAATATATTTAAAAGTAAATAATTGTCAGGTACATGGTTGATTAATTTACCTTGTAATAACTAAAGCATCTATCATACTTATATCTCGATATTAGTCTTTACTGAGTTCACTGGGAATGTTTATTTATTTATTTTTTGGTGCAAAGCTCTGTTCACCACGAGAAACCGAAACCCAGATTTTAGCAATGTAAGTCCGTAAACTTACTACTGATTCACAGGGAAACTACTGGGTATGAAATGAACTGCAAAATTTTAGTACATTTCACTGTAGATATTAGCTAAGATAAATTCCTTGAATTAGGTTAAACTCTTATTTGAATACAGATGGCCTAATTTGCATTTTATTACTTGGAAAATGTGCTGCACAACCTAAATTGAAATCAAATTCAAAGGAGAGTTAGGTAAATTGAAATGTGTTGATGATGAATTGAGGAACATCCAAAATGGTATTATGTAAGAAATTAACCAGGAACAACTATACTTATGTGATGTAAAAGTTTAATCAGGTATATTTCATGGTAAAAATAAGTCTCTTTCACAAGATCATTGCTATACCTGCATGTCACAATCTCTTATTTTTTAACATGAAATTAAAACAGGTAACAAAACAACATAAAATTAATTTATTGACTAGTTTGATAATAGTATGCTTGAACAGTATCTCACTTATTGCATATCGATTTAATTATGCAGTAAAAAATCTCTTTGGAAAATGTAAGGTTGTGTGCTGATCACAATGTTACACACATATATATATAGTACAAAATTTACACACTAGGGCAGAAAGTATAAACCATTTATGCAAAAAAAAACTGTAATGCATAGCTCTCAGCAAGAATACAATGTACACAAACTAGGTTTATGGCATGAAAAACATGATAAGTGACAGCATTCTTAGCATACATGAAGCAATGTGTAAAAAAGCATCAATTAGAATTTAATGAATTCCATAACACTATTTTAAGGGTTAGAAAAGACCAGCTTTCTTTATCCATTCCTGTTGTGCACCCATAAAGATTGAATAAATCTATATTATGCCTTACATTCCTATTATCACTCACTCCAGTCAAATCTGATTGGAATCTCCCTTGTAGTTTAAGCACATCATAGGTTCATTTGGCACTATATCAGAATTTGGTCTAGTTACCACTAAAAATAATTGTGCTATTTTAAAGAATTATACTACCACATGTATGATTGTTACTATGCTACCTTACTAAAAATAGGTAGTCAAGTAAAATGCAAACAGTCTAATATTATCAAACACAAAGCTCGATGGTCTATGTTTTGCTTATTAATAAATATCTTCACTGCAGTAAGAAAAAATTAACAACATTCACACAAAGAATTATAAAAAAAACTAATATAGTTCCTATAAGGTTACAGAATAAAAAAATAATGTACTAGATCAATAAAATACTAATTAAACTGTACTTTTACAGCATCCAGTCATTACAACAACTCAAATCACACTTGATATGCTGGCCACTTCTCAGACAAATGCATCCTTGATGTCTGGACTTGTGCAAGGCTTCCTATGATATACACACATGACTTCAGATACCCCCACAACCACAAATTAGCTGATGTTAGGTCCAGTGAACAATGTGGTCATTCACAAGGAAAGTGGCATGAAATGATTCTGTCCTAAAAGTGCTCTCACAAGACTTGTTTCACCTGGTTAACAGTATGTGGCAGGACACAATTCTGCATGACAACCATAGTGTCTATCACATTTTGTTGCTGTAGCATTGGAATCACACTAGTTGTGAGCATTGCATGTACTTCTCCCCATAGACTGTGCAGGTTTGCAGTCCATGGTGCTGATGGTTCTTCAAAACATATTATGGTCCAATAACAAAGTCAGTTGTGAGACCACACCACTCTGTCAACTTAGCATCATGGAGGTGTGTAAGAAATGTTACATGTGGATTAGTTTCAGGTCAAATAATGCAGTTGCACATGTTGAAACTTTATGAAAGGGTGAAGTGTACTTCATCAATCCATAAGATATTGGTCATCAACTTCTAGTCTTGCCAAGAACTGCAATGCAAAATCAACACATTGGGTTAAATCCATTTCCTTCAATGCTTGAACATGATGCAGCTTGTAAGGAAACATTTGTAAAGTGGACTGAAGATCCTTAAAAACAGTTGAAATTGGCAAATACAGATACCAGGCAACAAAATGTGCACTGTTGCTGGCTTGTACTGCTATGGAAGGTCTGATCTCAGCAATAGTTTCAGTTGGTGTTTTGTCTATGTATGGCTTATTACAAGTGCAACCTGTCTCCTCAAAAACTTTTATTAACTTGAACAATAACACTAGAGCAAGACCATCTGTGGGTGTTATGCCCTCTACAGTATTCCCTGAGACTTGCCTTCACACTGCATCCTTTGGTGTAATAACATTTAACTAGTTCATGTATATATGTATTACTTTCATGTTGATTGAATGAACTACACTGTGAGCAACAGGCTCATTTATACCCATGGGAAATATGCAAAAGAAACCACAGTGGTAACTTTGGTAACACGTGACAACTGTGGAATTTGAATCCACATAATACCCTCAGCTCTCCTGTGCAATTTTACCTTCTTATGCTATACCATCTATGAATTATGGCATGCTAAACTGAGAAACTTTATAACCAACCTGTATAAATGTTAGATAGATATTTTGTCATATTAGTTTTTACTTATTCCAAGTAAAAAATGACGAATGATTAAATGACTTATTTTACTCTCTCATGTTGTTGTTTTAATTCTAAGTAACTATATTAGTCAAATGTTGCAATTCAGGATTTTTGGAACAATATGATCTATATATCAGCATTAACTTTTGTGCTTGAATACTTGAATCATATTTTTAGTAAATTAATGTATACTTATTGGATCTATGTGTTGGTGTGATATAAAATAAATGTTTACCTTATTAATTGTTTTAAATACATATGACAAGTTAATTATCAAAAAAATACTTGCTATATTACAGCATTAACACTTTGAAAAAACAATTGATATAAAATCCTACACATGATAATTTTGGGAGAAATGTTTATTCATTTTCAACAATCAAAGTTTTTTCTTTCCAAATTCTAAACTCAAATAGAATGAACAAGCAGCCTGAAAATTCAACTTTTTATACATTATTTCTGTATCTATTACAGAAATTAGCTGTATTACAAACAATTAGAAATGTTATTGTTTTGGGTTTTTGCACAAAATGTATTCAATTTATTATTAAAATAGAGAAAGGACACTATATGTATATATATCACTTAGTTATATATTTATTGCCACCTACCATCAGTTATTTGAAGGTGCTTCTGCTGTCTCAGCTCTCCCTGCTCTAAATCTTCACCCTAGTATTAATATGGAAGATGTTCATAAGGACTATTTCAGATCCATAAAAATATCAACTTTACTGAGAAATTACTTCCTCAGACTTGTAAAAATGAAGCAAACTACTAAATTTCAGTGCAGATTTTAAAAGGGAATATGCACTGTTTTGCTTTTCTGTCACATAAGCTGGTTACTTATGGTTTTATACGTTGATTTAGTTTGGACTGTTTTGGGTGTTCGTGCAAAGTTACACAAAGAGCTATCTGCACTATTCTTCCTTAATTTTTAAATGATACAATCAGTTAGTAAAACCCACAGTCAAATTTGAAGCTACTCTAATCAAGCAGTGGGATTTGACCATCACTCTTATAAGGCACCCATTGCCTTAAAGTACAACACTCCTTTTTTTGTGCCAACAAGATAAGAATCATACAAGAACCCACTAGGCCATGGCCAACCCTATTTGGTGTTGTAGAACAAAATAGTAAATCACCTTAAAAATATCTACCATAGCTAATTTATCAATTTATAAGTAATTATGAATTCATCTTTTTACTAAACATTGAACATGGCATTACAGTTAGAAATATGTCATTAACTGGTAGTTTTTAAACTTAATAATGATGAAAAACATTTAACCATATTTAACTAGGAAACCAGCTTGTATCTTATCAATGAGCAGAAAAGATTTAATAAAGATTTTTTATATTCATGCACAAACTTGTTTCAAAGCCAAAAAGAAATCTGTTTTTACAATCACTAACAAAATATTGTCTGAATAATATTAAGGATAAATAGTTGCACATATTCGTGAAGCAGAATATATTATGAATAAATTATCTAGGACATTAGTAGACAATTCAAGTCACTTTTTAACAACTCAAACTACTACAGTACAATGTAGCAGTCTTACAGTACATATACGAAACAATTTTATAAATTTATCAGTTTATTTTTTCTGTGAAAAAGAACCACAGAATCTGAATAAACCATCTACATAAAACTGTATTTAATTTTTTTATATGAACAAGTACTCATTTAAGGTCAGTTATACACACTCTAGTATTTATGAACAGATCATAAATAGAAAATAAAAAGCTCACCAATTCTGTCATCGTTTTCTGCAAATCAGAGACTTCTCTCTCACGATTTTCAAGAGAAGCTTCCAGCTGTAGTATTATCTCATCTTTATTTACTATGTCTTCATGTAATTCACTGGCAGCAACTCTTTCAGATGCCTTGTCGCATAAAAATATAATTACTATCAATTATTATTATGACTTCCCATTTCTCAAACGTATTGAAGATCATTTGAAATACATAAGATTAAATTAATTAATGGATTTAATAGAAATTTTACAGTATCTTTCATGAAAAGAGAGAGAAATGAATATTTGATTCCTTCTCATCCAAAAATGTATCTATTCTTCACATTTTTGTTTGCCACAAGTTTACACTGTTAGTTATGTCTCAGTTAACAGCATTTAAATGTGAATGATCACGAATATACTAATAGAGTTTTTCTAATTTATCAATTTATAAGTAATTATGAATTCACACAAAAGGTTAATAAATTCTGATATACTAAATATCACAAATTTAATATTAAAATAACTTTAACTAGAAATGTAATTGTTAGCATTACCCTTTTAACTTTTAATAAGTTTATTTTCTCTTCAACTTTTGATATGTTCTGCTTAAGGTTTTCGATTTCTTCCTCGTGCCAATTCAATAGTTCATTTCCAGGGATGTCCTAAAATTGTGATAATGTTGTGTATAAGTTATTTAATTTGCTTAATATACTTGTGAACGTGTTACACAACTATCTAAGAATAGCAAATCATATAGAAACAAAAGCAACAACTGTTTACACTATGTGTGATCCTAACAGTTTTTTTTATTTTCACAGAATAAAACTGGATGATTTTAAACAGCAACAATTCAACATAATGTATTCTTAAGTACATGCAATACCAATATATGAATATGAATACCTTCTGGTTGTAGGCAATGATCAAAATATAGATCTTGAAACACATAAGGAAGATCACCAGCTTCATATACCAATCAATAATAGAAAAACATAAGATCGCTGCTTACAAACATACCGACTTAACTACCTTTAAATGGTCAACTTGGCTCCCACTGACGACTTAATAAAGTACATTAATTTGCTCTGAACAAATCACAATGATGAAGACCTTCCTTTTATTAAAATTTTCTTTCATCTCTATACATATGAGAACAACTTGCTCAAAATATGTTAATACTAAGCATTGCATTAGTTCAGTAAATGATAAAATTGCTCCAAAGGCAGCATCACACCTCATAAAGTAAAAGTTAATAATCACCAGTATAAAATGTTTTATTTTATTTTTCTATACATTACATTGTCATTACAATAAAAATCTGAATCTGTCATCTAATAATATCTTTACAATAATATTTTTTATACATTACATTGTCATTACAATAAAAATCTGAATCTGTCATCTAATAATATCTTTACAATAATATTTTTTTTATACATTACATTGTCATTACAATAAAAATCTGAATCTGTAGTCTAATAATATCTTTACAACAAAAAACCTTGTGAGTGAGGAACTCATAAATTCATAAAATTTTAAAGGGGCAAAAAGAAGCTTATTAGCCCATCAAGGATGTCCCCTCCAGCTCCCAACTATAACCGCCCCTTACTACTTATATATAGTCATCAACATTTTCTTGAACTCCGTTAAATTTTCTGCCTCCACCACCCTTGTAGGCAGCTCATTCCAAAAGCCAGCCACCTTGTTTAAAATGACTCCTACACTACCAAAATTTGAATTTTTGACCCCTTGTCCTATTGTTTTCACTGCTAAACACAAAAAGGTTGATGGATCTATATTATCAATACCCTTACTAATCTTAAACACCTCAATCAAATCCCCTCTGACCCTTCTTCTCTCTAGAGAAAATAAGTTTAGAGATTTTAGTCTCTCCTCATAGGGCAATCTGACCATCCCAGATATCATCCTAGTGGCTCTTCTCTGAACATTCTCCAACAATTCAATGTCCTTCTTCAGGAAAAGAGCTCAAAACAGTACACAGTACTCTAAATGAAGCCTAACAAGTGATCTATACAGTGAAACAATAATATCCCTTGTCTTCAATATTTCTATAGAGGCTACCCAAAATCCTATTAACTATATTGCTAGTTACAATAAACTGTTTAGATTAATTAAGTGATTTTTTTATCACAACACCAAGATCTTTTTCTTCAACCACAGTATTTAATGTATTCCCATTTTAATCATAACAATAATTTGAATTGTGAAAACCTACATGCATCACCTTACATTTTGGATTGTAAAACATCATCTGTCACATATTGGCCAAATGCATCAAATGAATTAAATCTCCATGTAAGTCTGTAGCATCTTTGATACAGTTAGCCACCCCAAAAATCTTAATGTTATCTGCAAACTTCAAAATGTTGTTAGTCATTCCAGAGTCAATATCATTAACATAAATCACAAACAACAGAGGACCCAGCACAGAGCTCTGAGGCACAACTCTTGTATCTGTGATTCAGTCAGATCTAACTCCATTTGTCACTACTCTCTGCTTTCTACTCTCCAGCTTTCTATCCAATTTAAAAACATTTCCCCCACACCCACAGATTTCATTTTTGTAACAAGTTTTTTGTGAGGTACATTATCAAATGCTTTCTGAAAATCAAGGTAAACCAAATTCACAGTATTTCCTTCATCAACTCTTGCAGTAAAATCCCCAAAGAATGTCAAATTTATTAAACAAGATTTTCCCTTAGTGAAACCATGCTGGCTCTTTGACACTATATCAAACTGCTTTAAGTGACATAATACAGCAAGTGTTCAGTTTCTTTTTTGTTTCTAAATATAACTTCAAATACAACATACCAGTATAACACAATATCTTTCAACATATTCACACATAGTTCATTTAAATATTACAACTTCAAATCATCACTGAAGATTTCTTGCAGATTTTTGTATCTTTATATATGTTATTCAAAGAACAGGAATAAAAACATAGCTACAATATCCTGAATGTTATTTTCTTTATCAAAAAAATAAATTTATACCATTTGATTTTCAAATAAGAATATCTCAAGCAATACTAGAGTACAGTGAGAAAAACCACAATAATTACTAATACCAGATTATTGCTAGAATCTGAAGTTCTTAAGTGTTGACGCTCTTCATGTAAAAGTCTCTCTAATTCCAGGATCTTTTCTTTTTCTTGTTTGGACTGAGTCTAAAAGTATTCATAAAATTATGAGTTGTGACAAATATTACAAAATGTTAATTCTTTTTCGTAAACAAACTTCATTCATGTAAATTCAGAATACAGCTAACAATGGAGAAAGGAATAACAAATAATAAATAAACTATTTTGAACTTATGAATAAACCATGAGTAAGCATATAACATAATTAATTCATGCAGTTTTAAGAGTGTTTGAAAAATTGATTTTAATGTTTCATGTCAATATTTATAATCAGATATTATTTAACTTTACTTCTTTGAAAAGTATCAAAAACATTTAATTCACTGTGACATAAAAGATATTATGACCATTAAAAGATTGATAGCATAAAAAATACAAAATTATGTCATGCTTTTAAATATATTATTTATTATTTTGTATCACCAGCTATACAACGAGCTATTTAAATGAGATGAAAAGGTATATCTCCAAATAAACCTTCTTTTTACCATCATCATCAGGAATCCTCAAAAATTTTATTAACCAATAATGAAAAAATATGTCTTAACAAATCGGTTTTGTGTGCTACATTCAATAGCACTATTTTAAGTTGATAAAGTACAACCATTTATACAAATTATGTACTTACGCTACCACTCTAATCAAATATTTAAATGCAGTTGTGACTAAAACCAGTAATATTTTTTTAGTAAGATATATATTCAAGTATATGTATTGATAGTTGCTAAAATATTTTTAGATGATCATGATTTACTGTGAACATACCTCCAAATCAATCTTATCTATTGACTCTTCTTCAATTCTGAACTGTAAATCTTCAACTTTTCTGGAACATACACATAAAGCTGATGAGCTTTAGAACATTGCATTTACCCCATAAGTTTTAGTGCTTAAAACGACATAAAATATAGAACATATGAAGCAGAATGCCCCCATTCTGAAAGTCTGTAAAGCTATTAATATAAAGTGCAAAAACATCTACAATACTGTAAAAATGTAGAAGAAGATGGTCATTTTAATTGTCAATAAAGATATTGTCATTAACTGTAGGCACTATTGTCTGTTTTCAGCAAGTTTATTTGTTGCTACTTCTATTCTTGTGTGAAATGAATGTGTATTGAATCTTTATAGAGGGGACACATTCACAAAATATAGTAATTTTCTAAAACATGAACCACTACAAATTAATATTTTAACACACTGAAATACTGACTGCAGCCAGCTACAATACACTAAAATATGTTTGTTTTAACAAGAAAACACATAATAAAGTTATTAGCATTTATGAAGATGTGTGTGAAAAATTACTGCCACTGACCTCTTCTCATCATCTAGTTGAGCTAATGCTTCTTTTTTCTCGATATGAGCTTTTTCCAGAAGCTGATGCAGTTGAATGATACTGATCTGAGTTTCATCTACGTACCTTTGATGTTCTATTTTTAAAGCTGCCAGCTTTTGCTCAGCCTAGCATCACACAAATAAAAAAGGCAATAAGAATCAATAACTGTTCTAGGGAATAGTCTGATTTATAACCTTTTTATTTCAACCCAAATTCAAATGAAACTTGGAATTTAAAAACTATTGTTACTGAATAAACATTATAACCTTGTAGCTAAGTTTAAAATTTAAATATTCTAATAATTACTCTTGAATGCTTGGTAACATTCTACTGGCATGGAAATAATTTCACTTTTTGGGGAATATAGGACTTATACATTACATTTTATTCATCTGTTTCCAAAGATTATTAAAAAAAAATTTCACCTTTTTCATTATTTACTATTTGTGATTCTAATGTTCTTTGATGAAGTATTTAAATTTCATGTATATTTCTTAATTGTTTTGTAATTAATTCATAGGAAAAAAAAATATCAGAAGCTTTGATTGTGAACACCTATTTTTGCCTTTAACAAAAAAGTACTTTTTTCAATCATTTGATTTGTAGCAAGAAATTGTCATCTATCAGTTCTTATAACACAAAAAATTAGCACTTAAAAATTTGCTTTTACACTTGTCAACATATGACACGTGTCATAATAACGTGTTAAATATTGACTGGTTTATACTGTCACCCTGGTCTTATAGAATAATAAATTCTAAGAAAATGAGTTATGTTACATTGGTATTGTTATGTAGAATAATTTCTACCACCAGGCAAGTATTTATCTTTTTTACAAACTGAAAAAAATAAAATTCACCATAAAATTTCTTTACAATTTTTACCAACAAAAGAAAATTCCCATATGTATTATCTAAACATTAGAATACCAAATTACATCTCAAATAATTGTTACATATAAGTAGCATACTTACATGTGTTATTAAAGGGTATTAATCACAATATTAACTTAAAATCCTAAATTCTGAGGTTGCTGTGTTTTAAAGACCATGCTTACAGCCCACTACTTTCTTGATAATAAGAACTGCTATAATGCTAAGCAGGGCATCATCGGGTTGTGACCCACGAGGCCTGTGCCCCTGATATATTTCACAGTTTGTTTGTTTGTTGAATTTCATGCAAAGCTACAAGAACATTATCTGCACTAACTGTCCCTAATTTATAAGTGACAGACAAGAGGGCAGACAAATAGTTAGCACCATCAACTCTTGGGCTACTCTTTACTAATGAAAGCATGATTGATCAGCACATTATAATGTCTCTATATCTGAAAGGTCAAATATGTTCAGTCATGCGATTTGAACCCACAACCTACAGATTACAAGATCAGCACCTAACCACCAGGTCATACCAGGCCTGTACTTCACAGTGCCCCAAGTCTGTTTTACATAAACTATATTACATTGCAATTATGTTATAATTACTTTGAGTAGTAGCTCTTTCTTGAGGATCAAGCACCAAATGTTTTCAGTTTCTGGCTATGTTTCTGGTTTTAGACTATGTG
>NW_013667242.1:73041-80226 GCF_000517525.1 Limulus polyphemus | reverse complement strand
AATAGTATATATATATATATATATATATATATATATATATATTAACTCATAAATATAATATCATATTTCTCCATATGTCAGCTAGACAAAGATGGCAGACACTTTTTTCCTTCTTAAATCATATTTATGTTATAATTTTGGAATACTTATTTGATGTAAGGAAAATGGTCACTTAGTTGTTAGGTTCATAAAGGTAAAGTGGTTTGGTCTTCTTGTGGACTTGTAAGCTTAAACATACTGATTCTTCATATTTTTTTTTATTCAGGAAGGCTGAAGACTATAATTAACAAATTAAGCTAACATTTCTAAAAATAATCAGTTTTAGTTATGATCAGGAAGTTTGACTGTATTGTTTAGCTGATGGCCTTAATGGATGCTTGGGCAAATAGACAAGAGTGCACAACATTTTGCAGTGTTTAGTTAGCTTAATAATTATAAGCAAAAGCCACAGTACAAGTGCATGGTGATGAAAAACCTGTGCCACATTAGTTAATTAACTAAGACATCCAAAGATGATTATCAACACCTTATCTGCTTGACCTGCAGCTCGAGCTACTTCTGCTCGTTCCAGGTCTCTTTCCCGAAGGAGTTGTTCAATGTGATCTTCCTTTTCTTTAAGTGCTTCCTGTAATCAAAATAATTTCTTGAAGTATTGAGAGATATCAAGCACTTTTTGTGTTACTTATTTTATTACTGACATCTCATTTCACTGCTTTCTACAAGCACAAAGAATTAAATAAATATGATTGAACAAAATAGCACAATGTAAAATAATATTCCAATTTATTAGATCAACCTATAATAATTTAGCTTCATTTATCACTAGGAGTTAATGACTAAATACACATCAGTAGGAGTTTACGACTAAATACACATCAGCAGGAGTTAATGAATAAGTACACATCAGTATGAGCTAATGACTAAGCACATGTCGGTAGAAGTTCATGACTAAATACACATCAGCAGGAGTCCATGACTAATTCAGGACAACAGAATGAATGCAACTCACCTGGAGAGCATTATTTGTAGCTGAAGGATGTGAGGATCTCTGAAAGAGAAAATACAAATTTTATTCAGAAATATATAGCTAAAGCTTATTATAATACAGAACAACTTCTGACTATCCAACTAACACTTAAACATCTAACTATAAAAAGAACATTAAACCAAATAAACCTAAAGCCTCTACTTTACAAGTAGCACTGCAACTTCAAACTATTCAAAAAAAATTAAAATCTCTGATGAAAAAAAAGGACCTAAATCATTGTGTTGTTTTGCAAACTATTTTTCTATTAAAGTAAAAAGTAATTTAAAAATTACTTGAATATATGTGATGTTTCTGGTTCTAAAATCAAAATTCATAAATGGAAAAAGGAGAAAATGAATATTAACTCCTTAAACCCAAGCAGAATCACCAGCATCCGGCAAAAAATCCAAATTTACTCATTGGATGGTGACAACATCCAATAACATTTGTGTCTCTTTGGCTGAAAACTAATCCAAACCATGTTATTTTCCACAAAATTTAGAAAACTGAAGTTTTATGGGGTATGGAGATAATTATTAGGAAGTCACAAAAATAATTCTGGCAAAATGCACAAGGAATTACGGGTTTAAATAAGTTAAATGTTGTGATTCTTTTCCCCCCATTATTGCATAGTTTTCCCAGCACAGTACATTGAACTTAGTTATGTGGAATGCAGGCATATGATGCATTTTCTAGCATCATATTTTTATGTAGACTTTTTAAATTCAAAGTAGTACAGTTTCACATAACACAAGCCCCCTCAGTGGCTCAGCGGTATGTCTGCGGACTTACAACGCTGGAATCCGGGTTTTGATACCCGTGGTGGGCAGAGCACAGATAGCCCATTGTGTAGCTTTGTGCTTAATTACAAAACAAGTTTGTAAGTTACTTTCCCTCGAGCTACCTATTGTTTTGTTCCCTTGAGATAACACCTAGTCTGACCATGGAAGAAACAGCTGTAAAGTTGCACTATGTACATGAAAGTACACAACGATGTCCTCCAATGAAAGGTCAGGTGATGTTTAGAGGGTACAACATTCCTTACTTTCAAATGAGAATGCCTAATCATGTGGGTAGAACTATTCTCATGGAAAGAGATGATGCTATAAAGTTTAACTATATAACCTGCTGCCTTCTCAGACAAGGAAAGATAGTTTTTCTAGAAGTTATTTTGATCCAATGGACAGATCATCAATTCTCCATTAAAGGTGATTGTCTTTCATGTTGAAACAATACACACACTGCATTTGTATTTAATAAAGATTGTTTATCGTATTTCTGCAGTTCATCCTTTTTAGTTCTCACAAAACGCAGACTCAGAGAATTCAGAATTTCTTAGTAACAATATCTTGTCTAATCTCCTGTTATTTTGTGGACCTATCTTGCCATTCTAAGTGAAACCAGTTTGACCTGGAAATACCACACAAATATAAATGATATATTGGAATATAAACACAGATCAATCAGTTTTCTGCTCTTTTTTTCCATTCATTTCTTAATGTTTCCAAAAATAAACCTTAATCAAAAACCCACAATTTTGAAATCAAACTAATATGATTTCTTACTCTCGCTCATTACAATAACTAAGTTTAAAGTTTAAGTTGGTTCTCAGTGAATTTATAACACAAACTAACAAGAATTGATAATACAAATAATGAGCAATAAATCCTCATCAAATACATTTTAGCTAACAACTAATAACCAAATTTCACCAATAAATGAATGACTGCTATTATTAACAGTCAAGTTCTGCTTGTAACCATGGAAATTATGTATTATAGCTTCATTCCAAATAATCTATTCCAAAATATTAAATGGGAAATATTTTACAATCAAATTATCTATCCAAATTAAAAACAGAACTGATATTAGCACATTTTTGAGTGCCATTTACTGAATTATTACAGTTGATGAATCAGTCTGTGGAACATGAATATCTTTAAAATCAAAGCTAGGGTCTGAATGAATTAACTTATCTATAAAAGCAATTTCTGGCAAAAAAGAAATAGTCAGTAACAAGTATAGACTCTTCAACATTATCAAGGTCTCTGTAAGGCATGCTTATGGGAAGCATCTTGTTTACTGCAACACCATGCTTTCAGAGGCTACATTCACTATAAATGTAAACTGGATTATGACAACATCATAAATTAACATTTATTTTTACTGAATTATTTAGGAAATGATGAAAATGATAAGAAAGGATACTGTAATGAATTGGTTGCTTGTCAGAAAGTACAAAGTAATGCATTTAATTTTTCATAATTTATATCACCCATTTAATATACATAAGAACCAATTCTATAGCGTGATTGAAAGAAAGGATCTTCACATATAATGATGGATAAGTCACTGAAGCCATTGAAACAGTGCTCTGTTTCTAGCAGTGGAAATGCATAAAGGATTTTAAGGTGTATTTATTGCCATATTGACTATAATTCAAAAGAGGTAATTATCTCAATAAAAATTGCTAGTTAAGCCTTAGTTAGAATACTGTGTACAGTTTAGTCACCTTATTTAAGAAATTATATTGGTTTACTAGAAAGGGTTCAGAGGACGGCTACTAAGATGATTCTGGGGATGAGAGGGTTCTCTTACAGAGATAGATTAAGATCTCTCAAAGATGGTTAGGAGGTAATTATTCAAAATTATCCAGGAGATCAACAGAATTACAGCTCTGATTTCTTTGTGCTATACTCTGACACAAATTTAAGATTTGGAAAAGACAGGCTAGACTGCAGTTAATACAAATTATATTTTTCCAACAGGATAGTTGACTTATTAAATGAATTTCTATCAGCTATGGTGAAGGCCAGCACTTAATGGGGGGTTTAAGAGGGGAATCGATGATTTCCTAAAAAGTAAAGGATGGTTTAAAAGTTTACTTTTCTCTAGGGTGGTTAGGCCAGAACAGCCTTGAAGGACCAAATGGTCCCTTATTGTCCATATGTTATGTTAAATAATAACTGACTATAAAGCATACCTACTCAAACTTACCAAGTTCAGTGTCTCTTAAATGGATGTAAACAAATCCAAAAATCGTGGATTTTCAATGAGATATAGAAGATTACCATGTTCTCATTACAAATAAATAACAACAGCCATTTATGGTGTTAGCACAAATACTCAGAAAATTACAAAATGATACAGGAATAAAATAACTAAAAGTAAAAGCTCAGTACCTGTGGGCTAGTAGGTGATGTCACTTCTAGCCTCACTCTATTGACACCACATGCAGCACTAGATGTAGAACTGATGGAGCTAATGAGTGACTCATGACTTCCTGTCCGATGTTGAAGCAGTGGGCCCATACTTGAGGTAAAGTGAGCAATGCTAGTGTCTCCCACAGCTTTTGTTAATTTGTGAATAGGAGCAAACAAGCCATACTTCATTACACATTCAAAGTATCTTAAAGACAAAAGAGAAAAAAATAGAAAGTTAAAGCTTTTCTCACTAAAAGCTACCATTAAATATATAATATTTGCAAAAACACTCTAACAAAGAAATGAATCTGCATAAAAATAAAAGGTTGGGAGGTATATTTAATAGTCTACCTATTTAAAACAATTTACCAAATTATATCAGCTCAAACTTTGTTAATTTCATTGGTTGGTCTAGTGCATTTTTACTCATTATCTTATCTTCTTCATAAGCAATATCCATTAATAACTCAAAAAATTACATCAAATCATACATGAAGTCTACACCATACAAAGTTTAAGTTAAACAACCATAGAATATTTTTATAATGTTTAAATGAAGAACTTTCATGAAAACTAAACGTAATTTCACAAAAATAAATAAGTTACAAATTAGTGATATTTATTAACTGAATCAGAAAAACAACAACACTGAAAGTCAGTCACAACTTTTAAAGATACTTTCTAGTTAGAAACTGGTGAAAAGGCTATTACCAATCTATAAACAGTGCACAATAGATTTACTTCAACAATTTTTAACAATAATAATTTAGTTCTTTAACCTAACCAAACAGTTTTAAATCTGTTACTCAACCAGGGGTGAAATTCTCAAAATAAAAGTAGTGGTACTCAGCTGGGTGAAGTGGGCCTGTTTTTTGAAAAAGAAAATCTATGTGTAAACATAAAAAAACGATGATTTGAGTGTCGAAGAATAAATGCTTTCTGACGGAACAATGGAATGAATACGCATCTGTAAAAAAAAAACTCAAATAAGTCTTGATACCAGTACCACTTTAAAAAACAAGTTCTGGTATTTAGTACCAGCAGAATTTCACCACTGTACTCAACCAATACAAAGTATTCACATGCTACTACCTGATCTGATTCAATCAGAATTCAAACATTCAGAAAGGTGTAGATGGCATTATGGCAAGTTGTTTGTCCATTTTGTAGAAACATATTTTATAATTTTGCTTGAAAAATATCTGAAGATTTACTCATTTATTTTTAAGTTAGTCCAGATCTTCCAACCTTCTGCTATTCAATTATGTCTCTTACATTAAATAAAAAGACCCAACTTCAATTAAAAACTTCAACTGAAATGACATTAAGAACTTGATTTACCAGTAGTAATTTGTTGGGTATATTAAAGAATTATATTTTAAAATATTTAAGAGACTTATGTTTGAGATAATTAAAAAGTAGCAAATATTATAAATAAATAACTTATATGACAAAAAAAAAAGTTTTTCACTATTTAGATACCTTTTGCCTGCAACTGAGCCATCATTTTTTCCTTGGGGTTCATCTAATTCAATCCCTGCCCACTGTCCCATAGCAAATTCAGTGGTTCCAAGATAACGAAGAGTACCTATCTTGATGCCACTAGTAGCATTGACTACAACTCGATCTCCAACTTTAACTTGGTCATCATCAGGAGTGGTATTACTACTCATCCCAGGAGGTGTTGTTCCATCCTTCATACTTATAACTGGTGACGAACATGGCAGTTGTGTAGTCGAACTGGTTAATATCCCTCCTGAATGGGTCGTCGATGCTCTGCTTAAACTTAACTGCATAGCATCATTGGCAGCTACACTGTTTGGGCTAGTAGGGAAATGTGAGAGTTTATAGGGACGTACAAAAACTCCTCTGTTAGGCTCACACTGAAAGTACCGAATGCTTCCAACAGAACCATCATTTTTACCAAGAGGTTCATCCAGTACAACTCCAGCCCACTGCCCTGGAGCAAACTGGGTTTCTCCAAGATATTGGATATAACCTGATTTATTGCCATTTACCCAAATCTTGTCTCCAATAGTAAAATCCTCTGTGCTTTGGGCAAATATATCAGAAATATCTGACAGGAAAACAAAAATATTCATCAGTTCACAGTTAAGTTAACGATTTATATGAAACATTATTTTGTAATTATTTGCAAACTATTTAAACAAATCAATGATTTTAGATGAGATTTTAAAACTTTATGCATTCATTAATAACTTCATCAATCACAATGTATATATCAAAAGTTAAGATACATTAAATCCTTCAATCTCTAGTTTAACAAGTTAATACCATGGAAATGGTAAATTCAGTTTTATAACTTACAAGGATGAATAATTTAAATAAATTGTGTAAAAAATCCATATTACTTTATAGCTTACACTCAGAATAAAAAGAAACATTCTGTAATATATTTACTTGTCAATGCCTAATCATTCTTTTCTATATCAAAATATTTCTATAGGTAATGTTCTAAATTTGATACTACCCCCCCCCCCAAAAAAAAGATATTTTCACCTATTATTATATTAGTTCTGTTATAACACAGGTTAAAGCCTGCTGAATCGGATCCTCTCATTTCAAGCTAGAACTGACCATCCAAATGCTCACCAACATCCTTAGTTATTAGTGTTGTTGCGTCAGCGAGTCACATGACTACTATGACGCAACGTTTCTAGAACTATCATGTACTTTGGCGAATGTTCAAGTTCTTACTAGATATATGGTAGGCGGATATATATAAGAGGGGACAACGTGACGCGGGAAGGTGTAGATAGTGAGTAATTGAACTGCAGTCACACGGTATTGTTGAAGTTAACGTTCGTTCGTTACAGTGTTGTTTTAGCGCGAGTATTGAGATTAAGTGTATCGCAGAGTTATATTCGGAAAGAATAAACCAGTTTTATTAAGTAAAGACTTGTGTCGTTAAAGCTTCGTTGGAACGAAGTTACG
>NW_013667242.1:67886-72411 GCF_000517525.1 Limulus polyphemus | reverse complement strand
AGATTTTGTCGAACTGCAATTTTGTCTTTGTAATTCTGTACAGTTAATTAAGTTATTGTTAATTGTTATTGGTTTATTATATGTGGTTATTGTTCGGGACGAACAATATTAAGGAGGGGACAGTGTTGCGTCAGCGAGTCACATGACTACTATGACGCAACGTTTCTAGAACTATCATGTACTTTGGTGAATGTTCAAGTTCTTACTAGATATAGGGTAGGCGGATATATATAAGAGGGGACAACGTGACGCGGTAAGGTGTAGATAGTGAGTAACTGAACTGCAGTCACACGGTATTGTTGAAGTTAACGTTCGTTCGTTACAGTGTTGTTTTAGCGCGAGTATTGAGATTAAGTGTATCGCAGAGTTATATTCGGAAAGAATAAACCAGTTTTATTAAGTAAAGACTTGTGTCGTTAAAGCTTCGTTGGAACGAAGTTACGGAAAAATCAATTAACAAACGGTGACGTAACAGTGTAAAGCATAAAATGGCTAATTCATCTTACTAGTTACGCCATCGAAAATTACATTTACTATAAGTATAACACACAAAATATATGTTTGTAGTGTGAACACTATATTTGAAATATACAATTTAATCCTTACTTGTTTATTAAACAAAATAATCCTAAGGAAAGCTATTCTTACAAAATTTTGAAATATTTCCTGCACATTGTAACTTAGACTGTATTAAGATTTATATTATATATAAACACTTATAAGTTAAAAAGTAAACAAACCAGATGCGTATGCACTGTAGGCTATAGCACCAGTACGTTTTTAAAAAAATTACATTTATAAGTTATAGTGATAGAATATATTTCTAGCTAAATTCAGGAAAGGGAGATAAGGTGATGTTATATTTAATTAAACTTAAAGTTAAACTCCACGCTAATCTTTCTTAGCAGACAGTTCACGTTAGTTACATAAAATGTTAGCTTAAAAGTTAAAATCACATAAGCAGTAGTACTATAAATTATAATTAGTCTCTCCGTCCATCAGTAACCATGAAGAGTACGTGATACGTTCTTCGTTTAGACTTTAGACGGAAATAGTGTCTTCAAATCTCAGCGGGCCAAAAGAGATGTCACACTTTTGTGGTTGTAGGAAACGAGCTTTGGCCTACAGGGCTCTGAGGAAACACGGTTAGTAACCTCTGCCATCATTAACAGCAGGTTTGGTAATGAGACGCATTTCACTTACATAGCAGCCTCTGGTATTTCTCAGACTTATGCATGGAATGAAGGGTTTGATTCAAAATTCTCTGAGTTCTTTAATAATAATAATAATAAAGAAAACTTATTACAACTGTCATGCTCTTTTATATTTTCAAATTTTCAATGTTTGTAAAATAATTTGTTCAGATGGATTGACTCATTTCAAAAATTAATACTAACGATTGTATTTAAAACGTAGTGTGACAAACCTAGTATTAAGAATCAGTATGATTTGTCTAAGATTAATACAATCACTTTAATGAGTATGGTTATCTAATAACAGTATTAAACTAATTTTGAAGGAGTATGTATAATAATGTTATGAGACAGCTTAGTGGAAACTATTAGTTGCTTGTCAATCTCTTAAATGAAAAAATAATCCTGTATTCAACACTATAACGAAATGATTACGAACGTTGGAAATTATTACAGGTTTTATTACAACTTCTGATTTTTACTTAATGAAGCCAAGAAAAGCACTACTATGAGAATAACGGAATATTAACGCAGGTCTCTGTAATGTTTCAAAAACAGATTTGTCAACGTTATATTGAACATTTTCAGTTCATGCTACGATTAATTTTTTGTATGTAATCAGACGCGGGTTAATAATGTACAGATTTACAATACACTATGATGTTAAGCATGGACATAATCTAACAACCAAGAACATAGAGCAAGAAAAGCATATTGTGGTGTGTCTCAACTATGGCTCTCTTGTTACTTTATACACGATGAAACACGGGGTCTTCTTCCTGGTTTTCTCACGTGTACGAACAAGCATTAAAACTTTTCGGTGAAATATAATACACTGAAATAAAAAGATGATCCCTAAAAATTTAAGTTCAAAAACCTTAAGGGACGTAGAATAAATATACTCTTTAAACAGCGTGCATTGCGATGCGTCTGTTCAAAATCCTTACTAAACATTATACTTAATTGTACATATGGAAGTGCTTCTATAAGTACCAGAAATTTATCTTGAAAAAAAAAATTATGATTTTAAGAGGATAAGCTCTAGCATAGATAAATAAACAGACTATTTTATAGAGAACTCGAATCGTGGGTTGCGGTAGCATGGTAACTTTGCTGCACGCTCAAGCAGGCTTGTGGTACTGGTACAACATCACCACCACCATGCACGGTAAATAGAATTAATAACATAATATGATTTTACCAACATTATCATTTGGCTCTCGACATATAGGATACACCAGAAAACTCATTAAAGCATTTTATTTACAGTTTCACACTAATGATAGAAAAACATAAACTCAGCTTTAGGCACTAATTCTGCGAAGTCAGATCTGCATGTGTATTCTAAACTAACTTGATTTTGAATATTTATATGATAGTCTTGTACTGTTGTAGGCCTATCACTCGTCATTTGAAATCATCATAGATCACATGGATGCAACACAAGTTTCACTGCCTTTTAAGCGCCTGAATTTTAGCAAAAGCTAGAATAAATATTTCACTAGTTTTGGCTACACTTCAAGATATTTTCATATATCAGACGCCAATCTACAAATAAACCTCTTAATTAAGCCTCCACTCAACAAATTTATGACTAGTCAGTCTCGTTCTACCTAAGGTAAAATGTACTTACTTGTTAGTTCCCTAAATTGCAAATTAACTGACGCAGTTTTAATATCCCTTTTCTCTGAAGTATTTATAGAAAACTATACTACATACAGGCTCAAATTTAGCAGTTAGGGGAGATAGTAGACATTTCTGGGACGCCAAAATCAATAAAAATTATATACTCATTTTATTGTCAATAAAATATATCAAACAAGCTTCTATAAAATACAAGAAACTAAGCCGTAAAGATATCTGCAGCTGAAAAAAAAAGCAAGAAAATTCTAGTTTTATTTGCATCTACTTATAGTTGTCTTAATTTTAAGTATTTTACTGCATACATACACAATACTTTCAATACATCTGCATGAAAATAAAATTGAAATAAAAAAGAGACTGAGCTAAAATAGTTACTATAGAAAGCGCTACCAACGTGTAAATATGAAAAATCAAAGTAAAAACAAAACAGGAACAGGATGTAAAACAGGGTTATTTCTTCATGCAATGACAGTATAGGTCAACTGCATACACAGATATATGTTATATAATAACTTTATTTTACCAACCATACATTGGGGGTTCATATAATTTGTTAAAAAACAACAACAGGAATACAGACATTCAATAGCTGAATAAAACTTCCGAAAAGAAAAGTGTATGAATGTGTTATTTGTATTTGTATACATTTATTATATATATATATATATCAAGTATATAATGGTATAACAGTTTCTGCAAATTTTTACGACTTATTTGAAATATGCATATGGGTTACATTCATACATGCTTTCAAGAGGTTAAGGGGCAAATCTGACCATAAAATAAATTAGGTAAACCTATACAGACGAAAAATAAAGTATTTTGTTTGTTTATTTTGAATTTTCGCGCAAAGCTTGCACTTGTATTTTTTATTTAAGGCAATGTTACTAAGGTTATTTGCCACCGTCCCTACTGACCAGAGTGAAGCACTCTACCACCCACGTTAAAGGATTGACTGTCACTCTTATAATGCACTCATAGCTTAAAGTGAGAAGAATATTTTGTGGTAGCGCAAAGATTTGAACTCGGATCGTCACTCCTAAATCCTGAGCTCTACCACAGGTCCCCCGCGCCATCTCGCAAAGCTGCACACTGTGGCGTATTTAACGTCGGTGCAATCGGAGCAACGCACCGACGAGTCCCTCATATTGCAAGCCCCCAAAGTAATACAAAAATGTTATAAATGTATATACCTATAGCTGATCAGTACGGACGGGCCCCCTCAGAAAATTGCACCGAGTAGTTTGAAGTGTTAAAAACGCCTCTGGCTCCATAAAGGCTATATGAGCACTATCATTCGTGATTTTAAACTGATAAACTAGTGAAAAGACACCTAATAAAAACACCGTACATCACCTACTGGGTTATTCTTTTCTGACCAAATAATAATTAAAATTAAACGTTACTCCTATAATGCATCCATTACTCGAAAGTGCGGATAACTATTTTGTGACAACAGTCCGCAAATCATAGATTGGGCACGCTAACCACTGACCACGCCCAGCTGTTTTAATCATCCATTTTGTGCCACATAAATAAATGAGAGGTATTTTAAGAAATAGTGTCTTTAACATAAAGCAAAAATGGTTACGCCAAAGACTTCATTTTTCTTCAAAATACCATAATTAAAAAACGTCGCTACACATTCGATTTGGTTTAGTTTGTTATGAATTTTGTGCAAAGCTACA
>NW_013667242.1:59296-66886 GCF_000517525.1 Limulus polyphemus | reverse complement strand
TGGATGTTATAAAACTTACAAGTTAGATAGAAAGGAATTTCAAATGTTAGACTGAGATTACCCATCATCGTTCGTTACGTACTTAATGGTAAGAATGGTAAGACTAATCGAAACACACACATTTATATATATATCAATTTTGCAGATTAGGATAAATTAGGGACGGCTAGCGCAGATAGCCCTCGTGTAGCTTTGCGCGAAATTCAAAAACAAACAAACAAACGCAGTGTAAGACTAGAGAGAAGACAGCTAGTCATCACCACCCACCGCCAACTCTTGGGCTACTCTTTTACCAACGAATAGTGGGATTGACCGTCACATTATAACGCCCCCACGGCTGAAACGGCGAGCATGTTTGGTGTGACAGGGATTCGAACCCGCGACCCTCAGATTGCGAGTCGAGTGCCTTAACCACCTGGCCATGCCGGCCAGAGATTAGGAGTAATTTTCAGCTAAGACAGTTTGATGTTTTTAACAGAATGGTTTGCCTTTGAAATGGGTTGCCTTCAGAGTTGGTAGATGCAGTTAATTTAAGAGAGTTTAAGTGCAGGCTTCATAAATATTTGGATGATGACGACTGGATTTGAGTGTTTGATGTTTATTTTAGAGTTTAGTGGATAGAAACGGCTTAAATGGACCAACAACTCTTGCTCTTAAATTAAATATGTGATATGCCCTGTCAATTCTATGTTTGTTGTTATGAGTAAAGCTACACATTGGGCTATCTGTACTCTGCCCATCACGAGTATCGAAACCCAACTTTTAGCGTCGTTAGCCTGCTTACTTACCTCTGAGCCACTAGAAGGGGGTACCTTGTCAATTCTATATATAAAGTAAATGCTTATTCTGCTTCATCGGGATTTAGGTCCTTGTTGGGACCTGGAAGGGTCAGGTGCAACCTTTTCCTCTGAGTTTGGTTTGTTTTGAATTTCGCGCAAAGCTACACGAGGGCTATCTGTACTAGCCGTCCTTAATTTAGCAGTGAAAGATTAGAGGAAAGGCAGCTAGCCATCATCACCTACTGTCAACTCTTGTGCTAATCTTTTACCAACGAACAGTGGGATTGACCGTCATGTTATAACGCCTCCACGGCTGAAAGGGCGAGCATGTCTGGTGGAATGGGGATTCGAACCTACGACCTCTCAAATTGTGAGTCGAGCGCCCTAACCACCTGGCCATGCCGGGCCGAATTCATTTTTCGTATGACAGCGTTCTTCTGGATTCTCTTGGGGTGTAGCTTCGGGGCGCTTGTTGCCCCTAACGCTCTGCTTTGCAACTTTTCCACCTCCATAGAAAATAACAAGGGCTGCATGTTGTGTCCTTTGTCTTTACATTGTTTACCAGCTTCGCTGTATGAATATTTTTCTTGAAAGACCGATAACATATTCTACAGCCATGAGTCTACCTTGGTGGCATGGATACTATGGCGGCATTACATTATATAAATTATAATATGGCGGTATGGCACTGCAGAAACTCTATCTTGACGGTATGATACTGTAGAAAGTCTACCCTGGTGGCATTACACTGTATAAATTCTACCCTGGCGGCACTACAGTGTATAAGTTCATCCTGATGGATGACACTGTAAAAAGTCTACTCTGGCGGTACTACACTGTATAACTTCTACCTTGGCGGCATCACAATGTAAAAATTCTACCCTGACGGCATAGCACTGCAGAAACTCTGTGTTGACGGAATGACACTGTAGAACGTCTACCCTGGCAACATTACACTATAAATTCCACCCTAGTGGCATCACACTGTAAAAATTATATCCAGGCGTCATAACACTGCATAAACCCTATCTTGGCGACATGACACTGTCGAAATTCTATCTTGGCGGCACTACACTGTAGAAATTCTATCCTGGCGGCATTTACGCTGTAGAAATTATAATCTGGGGGATATTGCCCTGTATAAATTCTACACTGACGAAATGAGATTTTAGAAAGTCTACCATGGCGGCATCGCAATTTAGAAAGTCTTCCCTGGTTACATGGCGGCGTGATACTGTATAAATCTCTGTAATTCGCTATGAACCTAATATATATGTGCTAAACATGTCGCCCAGGGGCCACAGCTCGCACCTGCAGCGATATAACGCCGCGTAAGCATATGGAAATCTTTCTGGTAAAAGTGCAATCAACTTGTATTTTTTATTCTTAATAAAGTAATGAATAATTTTAACGGTTCAATGAGCGCCATGTGCTTGAGATAGCCTCCAAAGGATGAACGAAGGTCGTGGACCTTTCCAAGATGAATCACATTTCTCTATCCAAAACTAATTTTAAATCAAATGTGTAAGTTATCAAGTAAAACTGTACGCGTTAATTAGGCTATATCTTTCGCTACACAAATATAAGAATACCAACATTCTACAGGGTAACCATGGTAATATGAACATTGTTACTTACTGATATTGTCATAATATTCGTCCTCACTCTGTTTGGATAAAACCCTACCTTTAAGGATATATTCTACACATTAAAAAGTTATCCTGCATGACTTATAGAGAGGAAGTGTTCATGAACCATGGTAACGATCAACACAAGGATGAGTGCCTACGCCTCCCCCTTCATACCCCATCACTGATTGTGTCACCTTTGTGATGGTCTTAAGTAGTTATGGACAATTGCACTGCACCGCAATTTTCACTACAGGAGGCTTTTGCACATTGCACTTAAAATCAGTGCTTTGTCTCCTTTTTTACTTGCTTTCCAAAGACCATTAATCTCGCGAGGACGATGGTTTTCAAGCGCTCTTTTGAGCAGCTTAAAGGCACAGAAGTTCGTGGAAGATGCTTCCAATGAATTATCTGGTGTGTGTGTGAGCGAATGATAAGGCACGAGTTCCCATTTGTATTTGATTTTGTGGAGGAACTGGCGTGTTGACTTGGACACATGGCTGTGTGCTTTGATTTCATGGAGTCATACTTTATTGACATCCAGTTCGTACACATATCGTATTTCATCGTTAATCTGATAGTGTGCTGTGTTTACCTAGTCATTTTTATCCGGATGACTTACCATTACAGCTGTAACCTGCAACCACCATAAGTCCTACAGCTGTAACCCGCAACCACCATAAGTCCTTTGGAAAAACTTTTGTAGTATGCTATGTGCCATTCTTGAAATGTTATAAGACACCGTCTTACCATTACAGCTGTAACCTGCAACCACCACAAGTCCTACAACTGTAACCTGCAACCACCATAAGTCCTACAGCTGTAACCTGCAACCACCATAAGTCCTTTGGAAAAACTTTTGTAACATGCTATGTACCATTCTTGAAATGTTATAAGACACCAGAAGAAGAAGAAGAAAATCGACTGGACTTTGTTATAGACACTTAAGTAGGCATTCTTCCATTTGACACATGTTAGATACTGCTCTTATACTTTTGATATTTGGTTCTCTGTTCGGCTATGCGATACAAACACGTGAACACCGCTTTCATGTCGCTTTTGTACACATAAATCTGTGTGATTTATCTGGTTTACAGTCCTAGGGGAGGCTTCTCCTTTACTACAGTGGACCGCTGTATTCTCGGGTTATTTACGGTGAAAATCGGTTTAATTTTATTCACTACTTCTTGTGACTAATAGCCGGTTATGTAGTAGTCTGTTTGTTTATCCCTCCTGGAATCGCGCCTTCCCTTTACTTTATCGATACGGATCAACATTACTGTTACAGTTTTCTTCGAAACTCTAAAATTTCGTGCCTTGTAATCGCAAAATAGTGGAGCTTTGCATCGGAAAATCCTATAATGTAATCTTCCCCCAAAAAATGTCAGTCATTAATAAGAACTTCTATATCTACTATAGCCAGTACCATCGAGATCTTTCGCCCAATACACGTAGTAGTGGTTGAGACACTATTTATATTATCAAATTGCTTGAACTATTTAGGTGTGAACCGGATTAAGTTGACGAGGTGTAATCTTTATAACTTTTTTTTATAAGTAACTTACAAATCAGGATGTTAAATGTCATCCTCACTTGCAAATCATTACATTTCAACAACTGTATTGAACATGATGACCAGAGATTTTTTACTTGTGTAGTCACGGGCCAAAGGAATAGTCAGTGACAATGTAACTGGATTTGCAAATTGTTAGGATATACCGTGAAGAACCCTTCGTCGGGGGATATAAGATGTATTAGCAATGGTTTCATCACATCTATTGTTATCTGCATGACTAACACTGTATCTTATATATTTAACAATATTTTTATAACATTACCATTACTGTATATTTTACATCATTGGCAACATTTTCTAGATTTTTTACTACTACTACTACCTAACATTAGCAACAATGTAGATATTACGCCATTGAAAATATTTTTGTAACGATTCTTATTAACCGTCATGGTCTGGCATGGCCTGGTGGTTAGGGCATTCGACCCACAATCTGTAAGTCGCAGGTTCGAATTCCATCACAGAACATGCTTGGCCTTTCAGTCGTGAGGGCGTTATAATGTGACGAACAGTCCTACTATTCGCGTAGCCCAAGAGTTGACGGTAAGTGGTGTTGACTAGCTGTCTTCTTTCCAAATTCTATCCTTATATTTATTATTCCCCGACACTACTAACAATGTAGATTTTACGTCCTTGACAATGTTCTCCTTACATTTATTATTCTCTAACACTACTAACAATGTAGATTTTACGTCATTGACAATGTTCTCCTTACATTTATTATTCTCTAACACTACTAACAATGTAGATTTTACATCCTTGACAATGTTCTCCTTACATTTATTATTCTCTAACACTAGTAACAATGTAGATTTTACTCCTAGACAATATTCTCCTTTTATTTATTATATTCTGATACTATTAACAATGTAAATTTTACGTCCTTGACAATGTTCTCCTTACATTTGTTATTCTCTAACACTACTAACAATGTAGATTTTACATCCTTGACAATATTTCCCATTTATTTATTATATTCCGACACTATTAACAATGTAAGTTTTACGTCCTTGACAATGTTCTCCTTACATTTGTTATTCTCTAACACTACTAACAATGTAGATTTTATCCTTGTCAATATTCTCCTTTCATTTATTACTCTTTGACACTATTAACAATGTAGATTTTACATACTTGACAATATTCTTCTTACATTATTATATGACATTACTCAAAATGTAGATTTTACGCCCTTCACTATACTTTTCTCGTAGTCATTGTTACCCTGACCTTCTAGCTGTATATGTTTAAGATATTTTAAAAAATGTGTATTTCTGACTATGATTACTTGCATTTCTTTGTCAGTATATTTCTCAGAAGGTTAGTTACTTGTTCTAATAATAGTATGTTTTCTACTAGTGCCAGCCTTTACAGTGTTGTGTGTAACTTACAACTATCAACTGCTTATTGTCTTAGAGAGACCGAGAGGGAAATGTCCAAGAACTAATATTCATCCTTATTTTCAGTACGTCATATGCTTTTGTAGACTAATATATAATAAAAATGTTTGCAAGTAAAACAATAATAATAGTATTAAAACACAAAAGTCTATGATTCAGACAGTAAAACAATAACTGTTTTCAAACCTTGGTATTTTGATGATTTACTTCTCACTGATGAACCAGATTCAGATGTCTGCATGACAGCAAGGGTATATTGCTAGCAATGTTCAGTTTATATGTAATGTCACTGATTAATTTAAACAATCAATAATTTCCGGCGAAAAATGGTTCATTGAAACCATCTAAGTCCAAAGTTAGGCCCTGTTTTGAACGCTCTTATTCAGTTTTGTATCTCGTCAATTTTACAAACTTCGAATAAATGATGTTATATCTCGAAACAACACACGAAAGAAGCACAACGTAACCTGTGACGACACCAGCTTATACTGACAGTGTGCGTTGCGTGACGTTCATATTCGACAAAACCGTAAATACTATCTCTGTGGGTGCTACGTGTCTGTTTACTCCGGTCATATTGTTCTGTTGGATGTCGCAGTTCTTAAGTAGATAAAACCTTCACTAAACCATTTTATTCTTTATTTGTTTGTTTAGAATTTCGCGCAAAGCTACACGAGGGCTATCTGCGCTAGCCGTCCCTAATCTAGCAGTGTAAGACTAGAGGGAAGGCAGCTAGTCATCACCACCCCCCGCCAACTCTTGGGCTACTCTTTTATCAACGAATAGTGGGATTGACCCTCACATTATAACGGCTGAAAGGGCGAGCATATTTGGTGTGACGAGGATTCGAACCCGTGACCCGCAGATTGCGAGTCGAGCGCCCTAACCACCTGGCCATGCCGGGCCACATCATTTTATGACGTAATGTGTTTTAAAGAATACCTATGTTCACCTACTCACCTAGATAAAAACACCACAATGACTTAACATCGAGACTGGAGACCATCCATAGTATCTAGTGTTTTTTTTTTGTTTTTTTTTTTATCTTAATAACACTAATTTCATCTCATTTGTATTATGCTTCATTTAATGGACGGATGGTAACAAGAAACCATGAATTGTTTCAGCTGTGGCGACGATGGTATTATTATTATTGTTTTTAATCATAAATTTTGAAACAAAATATATTCATGTGAAAATATAAAGAAATGAAAAAGTCTTAATTCTTTGATCATGATAACAAATTAAAAATAAATTTTGTTTCTCGGATCTGGTAAGAACTGGCTTGAGATTCACCAGTAAAATACTTAGTAAGTTTCAAAGATTGGTTTGTTTTCAAATATATAGACAGAAGGCAGCTAGTCAACAGCGCCCACTACCAATTTTTGGGCTATTCCAGACGACAAATGAAATTTCACCGTTACTTTCAGAACGTGCTCACGGCCACAACGTGCGGAGAGTAAATTTTTATTTTCTGGCAAGGAGACGCGACCCATAGACCCTGGGATCTACACTACAGTTTGTTTGTAGTTAAGCACAAAGCTACATAATGGGCTATTAGTGATTTGCCCACCACGGGTATCGAAACCCGGTTTCTGCGTTGTAAGTCCGCAGACATTCCGCTGTGCCACTGGAGGGCTGTATAGTATATTACCGTACACTAATCAGTATGTCATGCCTTGCTTAATTTTAAAATAGATTGACTAAATATATATTTCACAAAACTGCATTTTTATTAAATATGATTTAAGTCTAATAGAAAGTCAGGTTACAAATCAATGAGCCTACCTACAAGGTTGTTAGATACATTTTTCAAATAGTAGTTCCCAACCGTCTGTAACTTTACGGAAAGTCAGTACAAAAAAAAGGGCACATTTAACACTGTATGTAAATCCACATAGTAAAAACTGTTTTTTTTTTAAAGACGTCGGTAATAAAACACATTGTCAGTATAAAAGAAAAAGGCAACTGTTTGTCTGTCTGTCAGTGAAATCAAAATTGGACGGTTGCCAACCCTAGATAACTTCCGATCAAAGCAACTTATCTACTTCGTGTCTAACTGAAACGAATTCACAAATGGGGTTAACATTTTTGAACGCAGGAAGCTCAAACAGCAGTATAGAAAATACATTGAAACACAGGAAGCTTAAACAGCAGTATAGAAAATACATTGAAACACAGGAAGCTTAAAACATAGCATACAAAGT
>NW_013667242.1:46865-58206 GCF_000517525.1 Limulus polyphemus | reverse complement strand
GTAATTTGAGGGTTAAATACATTGATTCTACATTTTCACAAATCCTACAATTGATTCTGTAATTATGTGGTATACCAGGTCTTTAATTTTCGTTGACAGATGAATCAAAACATATCAAATCATCGAAAGTTTTCAAATATACGTGCGTTCAGGCGTGTGCCAGCTTTACCATATAGTAAGACCAGTTATGGTATGCGGCTAACTCGCCGGTGTTCTCCTTACTCATTGTCATATATCATTCCACCTTTACTGATATTTTTCAACTGAGGGTGTCACTGTAGAACTACATGGTTTAGTATCTTGTTCCTGATCTCGATGTCAGTTTCAGGAAAGAATGGTCTCATACTCTTCAGCAGTAAGTCTATCCTGTCTGTAATTATTCTACTGAGATAAACTAAATGAAGGTTTAAAGATACCTGGAGGTAGTGTTCTCTATCTCTCTCTCTTTTTTTTTTTGGTGTGGGATGAGCACTTAGAGAGTGTCACAGTCTATTCGTCTCTGCGCCCCCATTGGCTCAGTGGTTAGTCAACTGGCTTACGACGTTGAAAATTAGGTTTCGATTTCAGTGGTGGGCGGAGCACAGATAGCCCATTGTGTAGTATTGTGCTTAACAGCAACAACTATCGTCTGTTTGTGGTGATTATAAATAAAGATGACTTTTCAATGTGCTTTTACATTGTGTTTAGTCTTTCTTAAACTCAGTCAGGGTCAGAAGTTCAGATTAACTCTAAATAACATTTCCTCATACTACTCGGTTACTGTTATTAACTGTAAGGTAATCAGTACACCTGATAATATCACAGTTAATATTTTAACGCCTTTCAGTAGAACTGCAAACAATTGAGTACCTAATTTAAAAACAAACAAACAATAAATAGCTTTGTGCTTGATAACACACAAACAAACAAACTGTTAAATAACCCATCATGGTGGGAAAACGTACTATTGTTATTGTTTGTTTGTTTTTAAATTAACTGTTAAATAACCCATCATGGTGGGAAAACGTACTATTGTTATCGTTTGTTTGTTTTTAACTTAGGTACCCAAGTAAACAAACAAACTGTTAAATAACCCATCATGGTGGGAAAACGTACTATTGACAATTGGCTATCTGTGCTCTGCCCACCACGGGTATCGAAACCCGGTTTCTAGCGTTGTAAGTCCGCAGACATTCCACTCTGCCACTGGGGGGCGGATTTAACAGAACCGCAAGAAGAGCAATATATTTTAACCACATCACGATACAAAACAATCTACGTGTTTACCACAAATGATATGAGGGGCTCGAATGCTATAGTTTTATCCCATACTCCATGAAACTGCTCAATTATATAACCAAAGAATCTTCAATATCATCATTTCATTAACCTATAAGCCATAAGATTATTCAACTATTTTGCTCTAGGTGGCCCTAATTTAGAAGTGATAGACTAGAGGGAAGGCAACTGGCTAGTCAACATACATCGCTAAATCTTGGGCTCTACCAATCGAATAGCAGGATTGTCCGTCACATCACAACGCCCCTATACAGCTTAAAAGGCGAGAGCATATTCGGTGATGGAATTCAAAACCACGACCCGGAAATTGCAAATCGAGTGTCCCTAAACCACTAGGCCATGCCAGGCCAATATTATAACGCCATTATTAAAAGTCGATTGTGAGTAAAAAATCTAGAGATTAAATAGGTTGTGGTGTTGTGTCGAAATTGCGACTGTGATATTAACATCTGGCGTCGAGATCATTTGTGACATTACGACCTGGTGTTCAAATAGTTTGTGCCATTAGCATCCGATGTCGAGTTTGTAACATTAATATCGGTTGTTGTACTTGGTTGTAATTATTAACATCAGGTGTAGAGATCAGTTGTGACATCACAACCCACATGAAAACCGAATGTTATATTAAAATATTAATTAACATTTGATATCGAAATCGGTTGTAACATAAAAATAGTGCCATGTGTAGTACCGATCATGAAGGGGTTTCATGTAATGTACGACTCGTGTCAAAATCGGTTGTAACATAAAAACGGTACCATGTGCAGTACCGATCATAAAGAGTTTCATGTAATGTACGACTCGTGTTGATAGTCCTCGGACAGCTTTGCGTGAAATTCACCAAACCAACAATCACAGAATATTGTATACGAGAAAATAGGGATCTTCCTTTGTAATCGAATGTTTTGAAAGCAACATTAACCCTCAAACTACTGAAAAGTTTTTTTTATATCGTCCACCACCGGTTGGGTTCACATATTGCATCAATTATTGATTTTTTTTATGTTTTTACTTTTACAAATATCCAGTGTAAAGAACTGGATACAAAAAATTAAGAGAAATTCTCATCTTCTGTGTGAAATATATATGGGCCCTCAGAAATAGCGGACGGGATTAATTGCAGTATTAATGTTAGTTTTATTTAAAGTGTCTTGTGCGACTCATGTGTCGTTGGAGGTCCTGTAATTAACGAAGTCATACACCCACAAGTAGTTTCTGGTGCACAAGAAGTTTCGGAAAAAGTATTTAAAAAACCGATGGACTGTATCCATCGGTAACTTTTTAGGGTTAAATAGTTATAAAAGATAGAGCTGAAAGCTTTTCTACCATTATATTACTAACGTTTGAATAGGATAAAAGATTATACAAAACTAGAGTCTGCAATAATCCTTCATTTGGGTCGAATTACGAAGACTTTATAAGCTGTTAGTGGTTTCTGAGCAAACAGACCTAACTCCGTGTTGATAATATGTAGATACAAGTACTATCCCACAAAAACTGGGGAGTGTTATGTTTAGCTAGGATTATAAACCATAAAAAATATTAATACTTTCAAGACCATTTTATTCTGAGCATAAATCTCGAAAATATGAACTATATTTTGCTAAGACTAACCATCGTCTGTTCCCTCTTACTTTCTAGACAGGCACTTCAGTTTTGTGACTTCTCGATAGCAGAGAACATTAACAAAAGTTATGACTATGTTTGTAGAAGAGCAGGCACATAACAAGAGATGTCCCATAATGTCAAAAAAGTAACGTTAAAATAATTCCCATAGTAACTCGATCTCTATGGCTCTGTAGGCATTCTAAGCATAAGTATAGTATCATTTAGTTAAAAGGATAAAATAAAATAGGTTGTTCCTTTTCTTAACAATTTTTAGCACTCACGTAAAAGCAAGTGAGAAGAGTCACAATTGTCTCTCGTTTTTTTTAACATAAGAAAACAAATTAAACTTCCTCTATAGTTAATTTTCATCCAAAGTACATCTTGTTTGTTTGTTTGTAATTAAGCATAACGCTACACAATGGGCTATCTGGGCTCTGCCCACCAAGGGTATCCAAACCCGGATTCTAGCGTTATAAGTCCGCAGACATACCGCTGTGCCACTGGGGGACAAAGTACATCTTAAACCAAGATTTTTTTAACGTTAACAAAAATTTGATAATGTTAGATGATTTACTTAAAACATAATTTCTGGGCCTTTATTTACAGATATGAGTAGAAAGTTCGTCAAAAATAAAAATTCTAACGCGAAAAAACATTAAACTTTTTTCTAATTTCAGGCCAGCGTGGCCTATCTAGTGGTTAATTTGTCAGGCTGCGGACCTAAGAGTTCAAGGTTCAATACACGATGCCGTTAAGAATACTTCACACTTTCAGTTGTGGGTCTTAAAGAAGTGATAGTCCATCCTGTTATTCGGAACAAAGAGTTAGACAAAGCTCTTGTAACAGTGAGTGCTGCTGGCTGGCTACTCTCTTTGGCCAATTTTTAAAATTAGGGAACTAGGGGTCTTTTATCTGGAGGTTTAACCCATATGTACATAAGGTGGCATTGAAGCTGAAATTTCCACTCTTACTAATCAATGGAATGAAATTTTGTCCATCTTCAGAGTAAAAAACGGGAAATTTCTCCTTTTCTCACAAGAATCAACTTGAAAATAGCCCTACAACATTCACAGGAGTTTGTTTAGTACTTGTACATAGATTTTGGCGTAGTATACCTGGCCATTTTTGCTGTAGACATTCGGTGCTTTAATGTCTTTGAAGAGAAACTTGGCCAGTAGCGATGAAAAAACTGATAAAATTTCTCCTCTTTCAAGAATCAACATAATAAGTAGTCATATGACCTGTGACCTACACAGGAGTGTTTTTAGTAGGTTTGCCCAGGATTGAATAAAATATTCATAGCCATTTTATCAGTAGGCTTGAGAAACAACATCAATAATATGAAGAACAAATTGTCGAATTTTGTCTAGCAATCGGAAAATCAACTTTTTTTGCTATTATCAAAATTTAGCAGCATTAGCCATTGAGATAGAAAGTCTTGAGTACTGCTTCAAGAAAAAGTCTGCGTTTTGAAATAGTTTTTACCCCTTTTGTGTTATTAGAATTTTTGTGAAATTCCTGAACTATCTCTATTATGAAAACAACAGAGTTTAGCTACCATAATTAAAAATAATAATTTCAAAATCATACGACACTCTAAACTGTTAGTTTGTGACAAAACGTTTGACTTAATTTTCTTGTTAAAATATTTTAATTTAAAGCTCCTTGTGGCATCTGACGTGAGAGGCAAAAAAAAAAAAGACCAAAGTCTCCATACAGAAATAGATATGTATAAAAAAACAACAACAAAAAACCTGAGTAATAAATTAGGTTGTTAAAGGTAAACAAAATCCCACTCTGGCTCCTAGATGTGTATGTGTATACACGTTCGTGACGTGTATATATGCACACACCCATACATATATATATGTATGTATGTAAATACAATTTGTGTGTATGTATATATAAGTAGTTCGTCTCGTTTCTCAAAGTAAATAAACACGTCGCTTCAATGCAGGAGAAATGTCCAAGCACTCTTAGCATTCTATACCATCAAAAGTCAACGTTTCTTTTGCTACTAATAATGATAAAGAATGAAAAGTGAAGAAAACCGCTTTTACACAGAATTACGATGCAACTTTAAGCGTATTTATTACTACAGAAAGCATAGTAAAGTGTAAACCATCCATTTAATTCACCATCACAAAAAAAACAAAAACAACTACAACCTATAAATTCACAAATAGCTCCATCCTAAGAGAAATTTAAATGCATAAACAGAAAAGTATTACCAATACAGTTACGTAGATTTAGGGTTCACCACCGCTGTTTCATTGACAAAAATGCCTTTTTAAAAATGATTTAAAATTCGTTTATTAGCCAATTATACATTAGTATTTACTGAGTTAACTTATTCTTCTTTCAGTTGCGCCATAAAGACTTACAGAATATATTAATATTAACAGGCATAGATCAGAACTAAAATATACTCAGCAAAGAGAATAACTAATTAAATATGTGTTCAAACTATAATATTTGTCTGGTCTGTATCATAATGTCGACATTTTTGTTAAAAACTCGAGACATAAAAAAGTGAATAACTAATTAAATATATGTTCAAACTATAATATTTGTCTGGTCTGTATCATAATGTCGACATTTTTGTTAAAAACTCGAGACATAAAAGTGACAAAAATAATTTTCTTTCTAATCAAATATATTTTAGTTCATTTAAAACTTCTATGTAATTGTACACGACACAAACTACCTATCCAATTCTCCATACTTGTTTGTTCGTTCGTTTGTAGTTAAGCGCAAAGTTACACAATGGGCTATCTGTGCTCTGCCCAACACTGGCATCTAAACCCAGTTTCTAGCGTTATGAGTCCGCAAACATACCGCTGTCCCACTAAGGGGGGGGGGGCAATTCCTAGATAACAAACTTCATGAGATAGAACAAGAGAAAATAAAATTATTCAATGCAACAAAACTTTTAACCATATGAAATTTAGCGATTCATTCCGGCAAAATCTGATTTGTGACCACGCCAAAAATCTGTTTGGATGGATAAAATGTCACATATGTGGTACAAAATCACCATCCAAAGACTTCTAAGTTAGATCATTTTTATTTTTATTTTTGTATTCACGGAAGCAATCTCCATCACATATATATTTTTTTCTTCTATAAACGTGAATAAGAAAAAAATAAACATAAAAGGATCCGACTCTGGTCATCTGTCGGCGTATTCGGTAACGAAGTTTGTGTAACTAATGCGCCAAAGCATTTCACTACTAGACATTCACCACGCATGACCAAACAAAATAAGATATTCTTAGATTAGCGAATTAAATGATGTCATTTGAACAGGCCTTTCCGTTTTATAGCTGATATTAATTTCCATATTCTGGATAAAGACTAGATTTTATATTTCTAATCTCATATATATACCTACATATCTAAATACATATCGACTTATCTATATTTATAGTTTCGTAACTCTACCGCCCGGCATGGCCAGGTCGTTAGGGCGCTCGACTCGTAATCTGAGGGTCGCGGGTTCGAATCCCCGTCCTACCAAACATGCTCGCCCTTTCAACGGTGGGGGCGTTATAATGTTACGATCAATCCCACTATTCGTTCGTAAAAAGAGTAGACCAAGAGTTGGCGGTGGGTGGTGATGACTAGCTGCCTTCCCTCTAGTCTTACACTGCTAAATTAGGGACGGCTAGCGCAGATAACCCTCGTGTAGCTTTGCGCGAAATTCAAAAACAAACCAAATCTAATTCTACCTTGTAACAAAGTGGTTGTAAATATAAACTATTATTTGACAAAAGTCTGTGTGTATGTGTCCACTTACAACTGCTGGACCGATTGTTACTAAACTTGGCATGTGCTCTTCTAACATTATAACATTAAAACTAGTTATATATATTCTATAAGTATTTTGTTTTTGAAAGAAGCTTAGAAAATACTTCGTAATAGTCGCTGAAAATGGATTACCTCACGAAAATGTTTTGTTTGTCTTTCTAAAAGAGGTGAAGTAAGTAACCGAATGAAAATGTGCCTCAGGAACTGTCACAGACAACACCAATGAATGGCTTAGTCATCCCGAAGGGCGCGGGTTGGCCCCTATAGTAGAGTTCTGGATTTTGAAGCTGGCAAACTAGGTTCGAATTCAGGCGAAACCACAAAAATCCCCCCCCCCCTTTAAGCTGTGAGTGAGTTGAAACAATGACAGTAAAACTCTTAGCCTGGATGGTATAGGGTGCTCCTGGTGGATAGTGGGTGGTAGGGTGCTGCTGACTGACTCCCTTTCTTCTGGTCAGTAGCTCAATGTGAGGAAGGGCAGCAGATGGCCTTACTGGCTTTACCATAAATACAAATACAAGTCACCTGGAAAATAGCCAGAGCTATTACTATTACTCTCACGAGTAATAAGTATCTGCTCATGTGATCGAATAATCATACCTAATGTCTGATAGACATATTCACTATTACATTCTCTTTACTCTGCACTTTCAACTGTAAACTTTATATTTCTGGTAATATAACCAAAGATAGATAACAATTACTCAAAACGTACTGGTTTACATTCTCTTTACTCTGCACTTTCAACTGTAAATCTTTATATTTCCGGTAATATAACCAAAGATAGATAACAATTACTCAAAACGTACTGGTTTACATTCACTTTATTCTGCACTTTCAACTGTAAACTTTATATTTCTGGTAATATAACCAAAGATAGATAACAATTACTCAAAACATTGTGGTTTACATTCACTTTACTCTGCACTTTCAACTGTTAAGTTTTATATTTCCGGTAATATAACCAAACATAGTAGACAATTACTAAAAACGTAAATGGTTGACATGAATTTTATTCTGCATGCTCGGCCTCCGCTGTTGTTTAATGAGACTTATGGGTAAAATTTAGCACATTTATCAGTTTATCAGTATCATTACAAGAGCTTTTTTTTTAAAAAAAAGAAAAGTATCGAAAATTATGGACCCTAACCCGCCTATTACACACGTTTCTTTATTTATCAACGTTTATACATCCTACAGAAACAGCATGTTTGATGAAAGAAAAAAAAATAACGAAAAGATACCTCACGCTGAGATGAAGGAAACTGTTACTAAGTTCTACAAAGTTTAAGTGTAAACATTTTCCAGAGTGTTTTTGTCTATAATTCCCGCGTTGCCAAGTGATCGATATGATAAACGACATCACATCGTACGCACACATTTGTCAGTTGTTTAAACTCGTTTAATGACAGCTGCTCATACTTAATTCCTATTTGATTAAACGCACACTTTATTCTGCATGCAAAGTAAAAACTATTAAAAAAAAGTAATAGTACTCGTATCTACCTCATATGCGACCATATCTATTACACTTAATCACACGTTAGGTGGCGCCATAACAAAACTACAATCTCATAATTGCCATATGTTTTTTGAGTGTAAAATAATTCTGAAAGGTTTTCGATCACAATTGCAATAGTATCCCCTGTTTTACTCGTGTACATCTGTACAATAAAACAAAAGCGACCCCTACAACATGTAGTAACCGTATTTCTATTTATGGTAAAGCTACTAAGGCTATCTGCCGCTGTCCCAAATTTTGAACTTCCAGCCAGAGGGTAGGCAGCTAATCAGCATCACCCTACCACCCACTATACAAGCTAAGGGATTGACTGTCACTCTTATAACGCACCCTAAGCATAAAGTGCTGATAATATTTTGTGGTTTAGCGCGGATTCAAACCTGGTTCACCAACTTTTAAATCCAGAGCTCTGCCACAGAGCCAATCCACACCCAATCACAAATGCTTGTTTCACACTTATCTCAAAAGCGGTACGAATTTCCTCGGTGCACAAATATGCAGATAGACACATAAAAGCGATTCTCCTTGAATGAGTGAAGAACAGACCTCCTCACACTTTCCAACTAGTGAATTCTGAGAAGTTACTTGGTCTTATAAGCTGACAATAATAAACTAATGATTTATTCTCATTCGACTCTGTTTTATTAAAACGATAAACAAACCACCCAATTATTGCCGCTACCAACTCATTGAGCGAGGACTGATTTTGTCATCGAGAGTGATTTAGAAGTTAGTTACGTTTGTAACGATAGGATAAGTTACTGCCAGAAAAATGCTACCAGCCTATTTCCTGGCGGATTTCCAGGACCCCTCTGGTGTACTGGAGCTTCATTCCTAGACTTTTCACTAAACCGCCGAACGTATCCATGTTTCTAAGAAGTCTTTACTGATCATATACAAGCAAAAGTAAAACTAGTACCCAAAAATAACAATGTAAACTTTAGAACATCTCTCTGAATGTTATATAAAACACAATTGTTAAAGCATCATGTTTTGTTACTGGTAGAAATATAAAAGCAAACATCAGAATTATTTTTTCATAAAACTTACAGCTACGAAGAAATACATATTTAGATTCTTTTTGAATATTTTCTAAATAAATATTACAGTTTTTAAGCCATCATCATCCGTCCCTTCGTTTATGTGACAAGCTGTCCTCACTAGTGCTGTATAAAATAGGATGATTTTAAAGAAATCCCATCTGTTAAAGTTCTATATTTTAAAGGATACTCGCACTAGGGAAACAAGGTTTCAACAAAGACACATTGCCAATCATAAAGTTTTACTCAGGAAAGTTTGGACATGGTACAGGATGCAAGAAAAACCATATTACACTGCATAGCCAAATTTCTTTAAATGTAAACTAGCATCACTTGTATTTCTCTTTCTCTTCTAATAATGCAAGATTGGTGATTGGAATAAATTTCATACGAGTGTTTAGAATAAGACGAGGATCAATGAATGCCGTCTAAAACCAACGACGCTTTCAGTAGCTTTATTTAGGGAGAGGCAGATTAAGACTGAAGGGCAAGCATATTAAAAACCTCCTGGGGCAGTTTTTGAAACACCTTGTACCACGTTAAAACCTTGAATATAAGTTATGATTCTCAATCTCCCTCTGGTGACATTAATATCCCCGAGGACAAGTAGTCTTTGAGGTATGACCATTTTATACAGGGAATTTCTCTCTGACCACCTTTTATATACATATTACATTCAAAGATCAGAGGTTGTTTTTTTTATCTATTTAAGAACGTCTAAGCTACATATTATTAAACATAAAATGTTAAATTGTGTTGTACCGTCATGATAATTGCTGTAAATTTAATGTTTATGAAAAATTAGGCTCGTTGTGTTGTATGAGTTAACACAAACATTTTTACGCTATTTAAATGTGCCATAATAATACTACCAATGTGCCACCCTCAAATCTTAGTGATTCTTACCTTTAGTACATAATTTTTCTACGTATCTTGTTTTACTTATTCAGAAATATTATAAATGGTAAACATGTTTTGTTTTTTTGTAATAATAATTTGTTTGTTTGGAATCAATCACAAAGCTATACAATGGGCTATCTGTGCTCTGCCCACCACGGGTATCGAAACCCGATATCTGACGTTGTAAGTCCGCAGACGTACCGCTCTGCCACTGGGGGGCTGTAATAATAATAATAGTTCTTTCTTCTCAAGTACTTCAACACATTAAATACGCTATCATTGTGCTACATGGTGTAATTATACGGTTCCCAATAATTGATGCTTTATTAACTCGCTTGTAATTATTTTAAAATATTTATAATATGTAGGCAGTTAGAAGTAAATTGATAAAACACGACTTAGACTACGTAACACGTTGTAAGGGCAACAGTTTCATGGCGAGGAAACAATTAAGAATATTAACAGAACAGGTGTTTCTCATAAGTTCTGTTTAATTAAAAAAACAGTCAAGGTTCTTATGAAATACGTATATTACTGTGACTTTTTCTCGTGGTGAACTATATATTCTTTCACGTTAATGGACTGTGGACAAGTACCATTTAAAAACAAGTCATTTGTTTCTTTTAATCCAACCACTCTTTTCCAAATGACCGTTTCAGGGAATTAAGATTAGGTTACACAGTAACAAAAAACCCATTAAAAACATTACAAAAAATAACTACTGTTGTAATGGGTTCAACCCTAAACCTTATTACGCAGTTTTACAACTGTATCTTATCTTTTGTGTTTTTTTTTCTGGCTGTGCTGGCATCAGAGCATGAAAAACATTTTTTTTAAAGTTTGAAATAAAACTAAAAATAATTACATTTTGAATAAGCTACACAGATATATATAAAACTTGTCGAATTTTGATTATAATGTTTTTCAAAGCGTAAATATTATGTGAAATAGTAAGCTTAAACTTTACAAGATAAAACTAACAAGTATAGTGAGTAACGTAAAATAAAATTTAAATTCACAATACCAAACTTATAAATTTCGACATTATCCTCAGTTCAATGATTTTTTGTGGGAGAAACACGTATATGTGTTTGTTTGTTGGAGAAGCACGTATATGTGTTTGTTTGTTGGAGAAGTACGTGTGTGTGTATGTTTGTTGGAGAAGCACGTATGTGTGTTTGTT
>NW_013667242.1:36498-45865 GCF_000517525.1 Limulus polyphemus | reverse complement strand
TCTTTTGTGGGAGAAACACGTATATGTGTTTGTTTGTTGGAGAAGCACGTATATGTGTTTGTTTGTTGGAGAAGTACGTGTGTGTGTATGTTTGTTGGAGAAGCACGTATGTGTGTTTGTTTGTTGGAGAAGCACGTATGTGTGTATGTTTGTTGGAGAAGCACGTATGTGTGTTTGTTTGTTGGAGAAGCACGTTTACGTGTTTGTTTGTTGGAGAAGCACGTATATGTGTTTGTTTGCTGGAGAAGCACGTATGTGTGTTTGTTTGTGGGAGAAAACACGTTTATGTGTTTGTTTGTGGGAGAAATACGTATATGTGTTTGTTTGCTGGAGAAGCACGTATGTGTGTTTGTCTGTTGGAGAAGTACGTCTGTGTGTGTTTGCTGGAGAAGCACGTATGTGTGTTTGTTTGTTGGAGAAGTACGTGTGTGTGTATGTTTGCTGGAGAAGCACGTATGTGTGTATGTTTGTTGGAGAAATACGTTTATGTGTTTGTTTGTGGGAGAAACACGTATATGTGTTTGTTTGCTGGAGAAGCACGTATGTGTGTTTGTTTGTTGGAGAAGTACGTGCGTGTGTATGTTTGCTGGAGAAGCACGTATGTGTGTATGTTTGTTGGAGAAATACGTTTATTTGTTTGTTTGTGGGAGAAACACGTATATGTGTTTGTTTGCTAGAGAAGCACGTATGTGTGTATGTTTGTGGGAGAAACACGTTTATGTGTTTGTTTGTGGGAGAAACACGCCTTTGTTTCTTATATACTAGTTTATACTACAGAGTTCTTTTATTTTCACCAAAAGTAGGTTTGAAAATATAATCTGTGAGTTACTAGGCCTAATGCGTTCTTTAAATGACTGCACCATCTTTGATTTGGGTTACTATATGGTGAATTAAAAAGGATTAAAAAAATCTCATAAATATCACATACACATCAACATTATAAAAGTCCTAACCGTATTTCCTTGGTTTGCTGACTCAAGCATTGCTGATGAGCCTGGAATAAGGTGAAACTGCAGTAAACAGCAGAGGGTACGGCCAATCAAAGAATGCATTAGGTCTCTACGTCATGGATTATACTTTTAGTTTTACCTTTGGTGGAAAGAAAATAAATCTGTATTATAATATTTAAACAGATGGTCCGCTGGGTAATAATAATAATATTGATTACATTCTTGGTTGACTGCTATTGTTTAAATGTTGGAATCTGAGCACTCAAGGGAATTTATATACGTAATAAACCTTCTGGAATAAATATATACAACTGTTTCTGGAAAGTTTTCTAAAAATGCAAAGCCACAATAGGTTCTCTTCCACACGTTCTTTCAAGATCGTGCGCAGCTTTTGCACAGCTCTGTATTTAATGAGCAGATGATGGGGAATTTCACTTAATGGAATTTAAGTTGTTGTTTTATAAACTTAAGAAAAATTCGAGCACGTGTCAGCAATCTACATAATATAAGTTTTTCTTGATTCAGAAAAATGAAATATGATCTTATTGAAGAAGTTTTCAGATGGCGACTTAAAAGATCCATAAAATGGTGGCTTATCAATTTGTTTTTACGTACATAATCACACCGTGGTTTTAATAGGCTTAGGAAATGTCGATAAATTCAGCGCGTTTACGAAAGTAAGTTAAAGATCTTTTATACATAATATGCCGAATATTGACCTTATAAAAACCAGATCTGAAACTTTCAAAACCTACGCAAACAGTTCACTCCAAGAATCTGTGAACTGACACTCCTCCTAGCACAAAAAATAACAACAAAAAACATAAAAAACGTACCATTTGTTCTTCACACAAATATTTATTCTTACATATTTGCAACCGAGAATTTGTCTAAAATTTCGAATCCAAGACCCGAATGATGATCGTCAGATAAAAATTCATTCAAAACTGATTTGCCATTAAATGTATTTTTGCTGAATTTGTGGTTCAAACTACTGAAGTCGCTTTTTTGAGGTCTCACAATAATCGCCCTTTTTACTTTTCTCTCTCTGTATACAATAAAACTGAAGAAATCATAGTTTTAATTATATTTAAAAAAAACCAAAAGCTGTGACAGTAATAGTGTATTGGCAGATCCACACGGAGAGTTTTCTGGGTCCAACCTCACCCCCTCTGAAACTTTAAATTAAAAATAACTTGGCAACATACTTTATATCCGATCTATGGAGTGCAATCATTTTAACTCGACTTCTTCTACATTCATTTTGAAGTGTTATGGGCTTATAACTTTGCCAATTGCCGGAATAACTATTCAGTAGGTGTGCGTATCTCATCATAGTAGTTGATACGATACGTATCTAGATACAGACGGTTTGTTACAAAGTTTGACAGTCCTGTCTGTAATTTATTATCTATGTTACTAACATTGTATTATTTAAGTACTTCACACCCTACAGTGCTTTTTGAAATTCTCAGGTTTGATCAACTAAATGGCAGCTGGCAAGAGAAGTAAAATTTAAATAAGTTAATATCTGTCTATCTATTTTGTAATTGTTAATTTGTTATGTTACTTTACATGCAATATTTTTGATGTAGTACTCAATACTCGTCATTCCTTTACTAAATCATTAATTTTTAGCAAAAATACTTTATTAGAAATTCATATTTCTTCTGTAAAAACGACTTGTAATATTTACTGAAAGCTTGTCACATTTCGTGAAGATACATAAACTGTAGCGGACGATGTATCGATACGATCGTATCACGGCTTCACGATACGATACTCGTATCGCCACACCTTTACCATTTAGTGCCATATCAGAACCCTCCCTACTCAGCTAAATCTTGGATTCACCCGCGTTAGTGGGTTCTCGTATCTTGTGAAAAGATGGGATTTTCTATCTTATTTACCACGTTTCAACAATAATAAAAGATAGACAAAAAGTTTGCAAAAATCACTGACTTCTCAAGCTTTATTCTGTGGAATGAGACATGCAATGGTTGTTAGTTCATTCTAGAACCAGATCGTAAAACTTAACATCACCACATTTTCGAAACAATAATAACAGCTAAATAACAATATATATTGTATTAAAGAACCTGAACAAGGGTCATGTATATGAAGCCCCCTGATGGCTCAGCGGTAAGTCTGGGGGACTTATAACGCAAAAAATTGGGTTTCGATACCCACGGTGGGCAGAGAACTGTGCATCTTTGTGCTTCAAGCAAACAAACAAACACGTGACAGAGCGTCAACTATTATGAGTTTACGAAACTTCTGTAAACGCTTTCAAAATTAGTAAAATGTCTTTTATAAACAAACTTTAATATTCTACAGTTACATAAAACGATTTTGAATCATCAGGTTTATAAACATTGGATAATTCTTTCTGGGAAAAAAATCGAAAAGGAAGCAATTAAACTGAAACTGATACTCAATGCCAGGATTTAATTAACTTAATTCATTATCTTGAAGTTATCGTTTTGTTTTGACGCCGTTCACTATGCTCTACATAGTGCATCGTATCAAGAAATTTTATGTTTGTTTGGGCCTATTTGCAACACTCAGTATAAATAAATTACAAAATAAATTGGGTGAAATCACTCATTTCCTACGTGTGGAATACATAGTGTATTCTAGCAGTAATTAGTGAGATTTATTACAATATTAATGGTAATTTCATTAACATTTTTATACATGACCCATGTGTTATTAATGACCGTGTAACCAACATAGTTATGAAACGACAAGCAGCTTGGCATATAAATAGTTTACTAAAACGTGTTTCAAAAGCCGAAAGGATGGACCCATCAGTAACTGTATGTTAGAAATACTACAATTAAGCCTTACGCAACGCAATATAACAAACATAGCTAATAATTTCTGGCCCCAATAAATTTTGACACGATAATTTATTATCTCATTCTGAAAACTATCACTGGAAGCCAAATGGCTTACTACAGGTGGAAGCTTTAATAGAAGAATCGAAGCTACTATGTGGTATAAATAGTCAAGTGTTCATCATTGCCAGAAATACATCTTAAAACACCATGACTCAGGATACACTGAACCGTAAGTACCAAACGCTAAATTTTCAAAATACTCTTTGTCTACAGTCCTTCTATGAGGTGGTAATATTGTTGCCCTGTTCAGTATGTGGAATAAAGATGATTGGGATGACAGTACATACGGTAACGACTATATATAGCTAGATTACTCAGAATGTTTACACACTAACTCAGTACTTGCTGGCCTCGAATATTGCTGTCACACTGAATAGTGAATAATTTTTGTGGCTCAGAACTATCACACTGCAAGTAATTATTGTGGTAAAGAACTGCCATACTGGATATAAATTATATGATTCAGAAGTATCCTACTGATGATATAAGTTATATGATACGGAAGTATCCTACTGATGACATAAATTATATGATACGGAAGTATCCTACTGATGATATAAATTATATGATTCAGAACTGCCATACTGGATATAAATTATATGATACAGAAGTATCCTACATATGATATACATTATATGATACAGAAGTATCCTACTGATGATATAAATTATTTGATTCATAATTATTATACTGGATATAAATCATATAATTCAGAACTGCTATACTGGATATAAATCATATGATTCAGAAGTATCCAACTAATGATATAAATTATATGATACAGAAGTATCCTACTGATGGTATAAATTATTTGATTCAGAAGCATCCTACTGGTGATATAAATTATATGATTCAGAACTGCCATACTGGATATAAATCATATAATTCAGAATTATCATACTGGATATAAATCTTGTGGTACAGAACTATAGAGGGTTTACTTTTGATGTTAGAAAATCCCTGTCTGCCATTTTGAATGGAAAGCGATAGTTTCCAGCCACGCATCAATTCAGACAAACATTAAGATAATTTTATTGATATAACAGCAATTACATAATATATACCTGTAGTAAAGTGTTCGAACAGAGATGACAGGGATAAGTAAAAATGTTAATTTTTAAGCTTTCCTAATGTGATCGTGACTCCAAGAGAGAGAAAATCAGACAGCTATCTAAATATCGACGAGACAAACACATCGCCAGTGCTATTATTAATTAGAGTAGTTTCGCCTAAATATGAATGTTCTGCACTTTTCTTTCCTGATAAGTTAAAAAAATCGGTTTAAATGTAAACAATTGCCAGTTTTTTTTCAGTTATAATAATCTAATGCAATCATTTTACATGAAAAAAAATGTTTAATTCTTTAAAAGTTGTGGTTTAAATGTCGAATGTCGGCGAAGTGTTAGATACTATTAGGCCTAAAATGTGTAATGAAAATCACGTTAATTGTAGATGTTTTTCTTCCGCATTACTCTTAATTTGTCAATTGCAGGTTCAAAATCAGAGGTGTGTAAAATGTATTTCATATATTTTTATCAGAAATTTTGGGCCTATGAATATATATATCTGTCTAAATTTATGGTTCCAAAACACAGACCATAATTTAACAACCTTATCACTGTACTCATAGAGAAAAAGTTTTATAAACCTTTATTCACAATCCACACTTAACGCTGAATTCACTATAATGTGATCGTTAAAGATTTTAGTTGAACTCAGGTTAGTGTAGGCCTCTGTACTTTTGTATGCTTTCAGCTCTTCTAGCGTGCATTCAGTTGCAGCATATATCACAATATCTTTGGTTCTTATATCTGGTAACAACTTTATATCATGACTCTGTTTAGTTTGAATAATGGTTTACGAGTCAGTTTTGTCAACTATTGACAAAGTAATCAACTATACGGCCTTCGATTCACCATATAACGTGTCAAAATACGATTGTTTGCCAACTTCCTTAGGCATTTGTTTGGTTCTGTCCGCCATATTGGAAGCACGCTTGTCGTACGAGAAGACACTGTATCATAATTCCTAAGACACTAATAGTGTCAGCGAGAAGACTCTATAATAGTAAACCAATTATTATGGTACATAGTGTCATAGTTTAAATAATGCTTGTGGTGCAGAACTATCCAGTCGTAGTTTTCCGGGGCACCCTGGCTGGGACACGAGGAATAATAATTGCCAAATCCGGGTCACCTGGGAGAAAATCCTCGATAATCAGAAATGTAAATCACTTGGAATCGCCTGCGCTCCTATCGGCAAAAACCTCTAAAATAAAACAAATAAAGGTTGGACTGGATCTGAGGGATTTAATTCATTCAAAACAAAGAATGTACAAGAAAAATACTAACCAAAATAAAAATAATAATAAAAAACACCCGAAGAGAGTTCACTCCTTGGCTTTTAACGGTGTGCACTGAAACCTGTGAACTAACGAAGGCATGAAGAAGCGAGAACTCACGAGATTTCGTTAATTAATCAAATAAACAATGTTTTAGTTTTCACCACATATTATCACAAGGAAATAGAAGCATTCTTTTCTATATAAGATAACTGACAGAAAATAATCAAATCATGTCCTATTGATTTTCATACAAACTATTATTAAATCCAATTAGAGATGATAGCAAAGCAATTGTTGCTGCAACAGTTATTTAATTGGGTTATAATTTGAAGCATTAAAATGCTTCGTGTTTGTTATGTTATGTTGTGCTGGGGAGAATATTAAGAGCTGATACAGCCTCTCAAAATTAATATAATTCAATTATATTATATTCAACCAATATTCCTGGGTGCCCTGGCTAGCAAAAATTAGATTATTTGTCAGCTGAGTCACAAAAATAGGTGCTCACTGTCACTTATGGTCACCATAGCTACAAGCAAGCATAAACATGTACATTTGCAGATGACGCATGTAATTTCTTATGCACTGTTATACTAATTCATACATACTACTATATGTATATCTATTTACCTAGAAACAATTCCTGAAGTGCAACTTGAAGTTTAAAAATCCCCACACTTACTGTAACACAATGTTGCCCGGTCTGCTGGATCTGCTCCTGCGCAAGAGTCTAGTTAATTTGTTTCTTTTTGTGAAGATGAATGGTTACCTTATAATGAAGTAGCCTGTTTCCCAAGATAAAGTTTTCTGAGGGATCACCCCCTAGAAATATTTGAAAATATGAATGCTTTGATATTTTATTGTTGATTTAGCGTAAAAAGCAACACAGTGGGTTATTTGGGCTTCTGTCCATCATGGGGAATCGAATCCCAGATTTTAGTGTTGTACTTACCGCTGACCTATCAGGGTGCGCTTTGAGATGCATTTTAAGTCTATGTGAGAGAAACAAATTACCTCTTATATAACATAAAAACACTAATAATTTATTTAATTTTTGGATCTTTAACTTTAGACAAATTTATATAGAAAAGGTAACTGAGCTATGAGTGATTTAGGTTTCAAAACTTGTTTCAATGCAGGTCTGTTACATGCTACATTGCGTTGCTAGGTTGAAAATGCTACACATTTGACAGCGAACTTTGTGACGTAACTTCAGGGCAGTGTCGTAATTACAAAAGATGCCCCCACACCCGCAAAAAAGTAATTGGGCCCCTAACATTTATTTCCCTATAATTGGAGTTCCGATTCTGTCTGATTGATATTATTAACTTAACAGAATAATGTAACCGCCCTTTATTCAAACAAATTAAATTGTATGTTTTTCCCCTTGTCGGCAATTCTTAAGTTTGTCATGCCCCTCGCCCCCGCAACTGCGCGGAGACTGTGAAGGCATACTTACACTCTTGTTACAGTGTGTACAAGAAAATTTCCACGACACTCTTCTTGAGCTTGGCATCTTTTCAATGGAAACATTAAAACAAATAAAACAACTAAGACTTAAAATAAAAAAATAAGGCATGTATCAATTTTTGAAGTTTTTTTCGCTCAAAAACAACAGAAACTGTGCTGGCTACGTGCCTTAATGTTGTCTCAAAATAATTTTAGTAGTATCAATAATTCACAAAATAATAAGAATTGTAAATTACACCCATAAAGCTAAAAGGAAAATAAGTAATATTAAAGGGGTCCAGAAACAATGACTAATAATAAATATTTCCGGTCAGTTGTTTGTATTGGGATTCAGCTCACAATAGGTTCACAAAACGCCCGATAGCATATCCGTCTGGAATCTATTATATTTTTAGGGTTAAAAAAATATTTGGTCTTGTTTCATCGATGTCTCTAGCTCACGCCAATGTTGTTAATCGCTTCGAACCAATGCTATATTTAACACAACTATGTTCTGAGGATTATAATACAACTCTCAGTACACACTGTATAAAAAAAAACAAACTTAGACTGAAAAATATAAAATTCGCATCTGCTTTACGTAGTTCTATGACTTTTTTTTATTAAACACTTGAGAAAAGTAGGTCAATGATCAATGATTTTGTTTTTTTACAGATACTTAATAACGACAAGCACATGGGGGAGCTAAAAACACGGCCTGTTGAACAAAGCATTATTCAGGGTTTAATGATATCAACATCTGAGTCGATAGAGCAAAGCTCTTGAGGAAAGTAAATATTTAAACCTTAAAATGTCAATTATACATAACAGCTAAAACTTGTATCTGCCTATCTGATCTTATATCTAAACTGAATTACAAAACAACCAAAAAATTAAATGGCTAATACTTATTCCAAAAAATAACGCTTTACTAGCACCGCTGTTTGTCCTGATGTAGAATAATGCCCGCGTTTCATTGACTGAAGAATGAAACAGTATCCCACGTAACGTTGTCCGCCGACTGTTGATTGAAGAATGAAACAGTATCCTACATAACGTTGTCCGCCGACTGGTCACAAGTAAGCCTCGCAGATGCTGAAACTGTCTCAGTGCCTGGGAGGGACCTGACAAATGACCCTTTCACACAAGTTAACTCCTTGTAGCTAGAGATGTATTATTAACCAAACTGACTCTTAGCTTTTTGTCATTTGGGTAAAGGTCATTTTAACTATAAAAATATCGCCTCGTCATTAATTTTTCTTTTATGACGTTGTTTATATAATTCATCTTAGATTCTAACTGTCCAATAACTGTATGTTAATGACTTCACTATAATACTCATCTAATGTCCTTCAATCCATGGAACGGTTGGTTGATTGGTTATTTTAGAGCAAAGCCAGTCGGGTTATTTGCTATGTCCACTGCGGGGAATCGACCCCCCGAATTTTAGCTTTTAAGTCCATAGAGTTACCGCTAGGTGTATAAATCTCTTACTTCTAACAAAAACGATTCCACTTGATGTGTAACTGTGTTATTTTTAATAGTGATTACTAAGTTTCACGCCCCCTTATTTTTAATAGTAATTACTAAGTTTCACGCCCCTTATTTTTAATAGTAATTACTAAGTTTCACGCCCCTTATTTTTAATAGTATTACTAAGTTTCACGCCCCTTATTTTAATAGTAATTACTAAGTTTCACGCCCTTATTTTAATAGTAATT
>NW_013667242.1:33070-36047 GCF_000517525.1 Limulus polyphemus | reverse complement strand
CTTTGTGCATAATTAAAACAAACAAACAAAACAAACTTTTAGGCTTTTATATGGAACTAGCTGAAGGTACCCGTCAAGGAAGCAAAAATGGTACAGAGGACAATGTTATACAATGTTCGCCTTTCTTCTTTCCTTTGTTATTGAATTCCTAATGACTTCAGTAGATGCTAATTGTATATCCTGCTTTGTGGAAGGTAATAACTTACTCAATTAACTGATTAAGTACTTGTGACTTTAAAGTCAATGTCAAAAGTCTATAAAAAATAATGTGGAAATGCGCCCGATTTCAGGGAGTTTTTATACCCCCTTCTCGAACAAAAATCGTAAAACAAAATAGTTCATATACACTGTTGGAGAGTTTCCAGTTACCATACAAAATACACAGTAATTGAGCCTGCCAACTCTTGGTGACGAATGTTAACACGCACACAAACACACATAATGGATCATACTTATGGTATGATATAGTTTACCATTTATAACACCAGGAGGAGTTAGTATATTTCAGTCGTGATTTTTACAATAAGAAAATAATGAATATATCATAACAGAGTTCTTTGGACCTTAAAAAGAAATAAAAAATATACAAAATCCCCAAATTTCACTATTGAGCTTTGATACAAAAAAGTTCCTACCTAAAAATATGCCCTTTCCCTACCCACAGCTATTTTTTTCTGATATAATTGAAGTTTCTGTGAGTTAATTTAATAAAGACAAATTTCTTAATTATTCTTTTCTTTTAGATTAGTATTCTAGATTTAGTAGGTTCATAGATGATATTAAAATGCTTTTTGTATTTCTAAATTGTCACGCGGGTGTAAAAGTTCGTCGTAAGTCTGGTTTAGTTGGTTTTATTGAAGTTTTGATGTAACACACTTTTGTCATGAATATTTGGCAATTTTATTCTCCATTTCTCTGAGGATTATATCCCCCTGTGGGACAACGGTAAGTCTACGGATTTACAATGCTATAATCAGGGGTTCGATTCCCCTCGGTGGACACAGCAAATAGTTCGATGTGGCTTTGTTGTAAGACACACACACACACACAATGTGTTCTCTTTTTATTCCCCCAGTGGCACAGCGGTATGTCTGCAGAGTTACAACGCTAGAAATCGGGTTTCGATACCCGTGACTGGCAGACCCAAGATAGCCCACTGTATGGTGTATGGTTTTATGCTTAACTACAAACATAACTCGGGATTATTTGTCTCTTATTTCTATCGGCTGCTTTCTTTTTCTATCTCAATTGTTTAACAATTTCTCCTTTGTTGATACAAAATTTGCAGTTTGACTGTATTCATTATATTCTTGGTTTTCAGCTGTCTCTCTCTTTCGGTTGGCTGCTTGGCGCCCTCTTTACCCTTCAAGTCGAGCTTGCCTTTCCTCTTCTGATTTTTCCTCTGGCTTAGCTGCTTGACGGGTTCTTTGGTCCTCATGAAGGTCTTGCTTCTGATTATCTCACTTCTTGCATCTCTCGAGTAAAAGAGGAGAAATTGCCTATGTTTTTTTGGTGGCATGACTAATTTGAGATTTTAAAAATGGTCTTACTTCTTCCGAAACGCAAAAATGAATACAGTACAGAAGCCTAAATTCAATAAAAGGGACCAAAATTTAATAATGTTATTTGTATCGTAAGTCATTTACTTACCTTTCCTAGCTCTTGCCAGCCTTATGCGAGCTCCTATCAAGTGAATTAACTTTTATGACTTTATTGGACACCCGTTGGGCAATAAAATATTAAACAGCTCTCTTTCTTTTCTTTTTTTTTTGCACACTGTACATTTGCTTGCTGAACACATAATTATTATCACTGTAGCAAGGCAAGCTGCCAGTACAAAGTCTCTGAGATATACATAAAAAAAAACTCTCCCGTGAAAGGTTTGTAACGGCTCGTGAGATTTAACAGTTGAAGAAACGTGGAGTAATCTAGGTCAGTTTGCTCGTTGATAGAAAGTTAGGTGAAGCTTATACAGATCACATAATGGAATAGGATTCCAGTTACCTTGTGCTAAAGGTAAAGTCGACTGATGAGATCCCGAAGAGGGCTTATTTGAATAGCATCTTTGTTTAGCCTTAGGTGCCTACATATCAAATTTCAGCTCATTTGAATAAATACCCAGAGAGATGGTGCTCTCCATATGCATCACATTCAGGGTGATCAACATTGTGTAGGTGGCCAGCAGGAAAACTAGGTAGTTCATGACCATCCTTAGGCAAAGTGGGGTGGCCATGCAAAATTAGGTTTGAATCTGTTCACAAATGTGGCCGTGCATAAGGAACAAACAGACTTAAACTATCTCTTATATATATAGTACATTCATAGCAATAAGCGTGAAATCGGTAAGTACAGTGCGACCTAAAAGTGACAGTTCTGTGTATGTAATGATAAGGTCTAATAGCGTAGTTTACCGGGGGTCGCCTACCTTTCGGATTGCTTCATTAGAATGCATCTGAAACCTGTGAATTATGTATTTCTCTCGTACACTGTTGACTGGATAAAATTAAAAACAAAACAACAACATTGGACCTTAAGTCAGGAAAAGTCATATTTGGACTTGTTACGCTTAAAATTTGCCTAACAATTGTTGTTAAACAAATTCTGTTTTTGCTACATTGTTCAATAAGATACTATTTGAATATTAATCGTGATATTGAATTTTGGACATTGACCTTTCCAGTCTTCCTTTAAGTGTACATTCAGATTTGTTATATAACTAGTGTCATGCGTCATTATTTTTAGCTGCGGCAAAGCGGCTCATAGTACGGCTCTGAGTTTTTTTGTTTTTTTTCATGTACAAACTTTTAGCTCCGTCATCTCTTGACCGATTTGAGATCTAATTATAGTTTTGGATTCAGAAGGTCAAACCCTTTCGATTGATGTATTTGACCACGCCTAATACCTCATAGATTAATTTACTACTGCAATCCTATCCCCCCCCCCCAAAAAAAAAAATCAATATGAGGGTAGACTGGTA
>NW_013667242.1:24495-32229 GCF_000517525.1 Limulus polyphemus | reverse complement strand
ATAGGATTTATCTTTGTTCGTATCTGATATAGGATTTATGTTTGTTCGTATATGATATAGGATTTATCTTTGTTCGTATCTGATATAGGATTTATGTTTGTTCGTATATGATATAGGATTTATGTTTGTTCGTATATGATATAGGACATATGTTTGTTTGCTTTGTTGTTAAGCGCAAAGTGCACGATCAGATATCTTTACTATGCCCACCACGAGTATCGAAACCCAACTTGTAGTGTTATATGTCTTCAGGCTTACTGCTGAATCACTGAGGGATATTATGACTTTGGATTGTTATTATTACTAAAGACCGGTCATCAACTCATTTTATGTGTGATGTGATTAAAATCTATCAAACACTATTTTTCACTTGTGTGAATGACGGACGAAGTTCAGAGAAACTCAAATCTTACGTAGATAGTAATCATTGCTATGTAATTAACTAATTTTGATTTTTTTCCATGTCCTAGTGTGTCCAATAGCGTCAATTAATACGCAAGGTATACACTAATAAAAGATCGTTCTGAAATTACAGTCTTATCCGGAGAAATGGGCCGAATATAGGTTTTATGGTGTAATAAATATTAGGTATAACACTGAATTATCGTATAAATTAATTCAGTCATTGCAGTTAACAAAGAAGAAAGTAAGAACTTTAGGAAGTTGCAATTACCACCTTGTACGAAGTATTTTATAACTTGAAAACTGAATTTGGCTTATAAAAGTATATACCAGTATACTCTCCACCAGAGGGAGCTTAGTCTAGCATGTTTATATTTTCGTCTTTTAATTCAATTATTTGTTTGTTATTAACAACAAAGCTACACAATGGGCTATTTGTGTTCTGTTCGCCACAGGTTTCGAAACCCGAACTTTAGCGTTGTAAGCTGTGAGACCTGCCGTTGAGTCACCAAGGAGCTGTTATTATTACAAAGTATAAAATTAAAACTTTTATAAATTGTTGTATAAATAACATAAAAAATCCATGGATAACACATATTTTCCAATATGAACACTAACACAATATTATGTATTCATAATATTAGTTTCCAACGTTTTCATTTAAAGTAACACTTAATTTTTATTGATACTCTGTCACCGATATAAAACGAATGGTGTCAAATCAGATTTTAACCCTTTAACTACTGGAGTGGGATCTATCTGATCCCTACGTGGTTTATTTTGTATTGTATAATAATTTTGATTTTATTTTGTCCTCATATCCAGTGGAACTTTATGATATAATATATTTTTTCAAATAAATTATATATATATTTTTAAAAATATAATTTGGGATTTCTGTGATGTTATCTAGCATTTTCCCAAGAACTAAGGATTCCAATTTAATATCAACTTATTTTCCATGTAAGCCACACACAAAATCATTTTACGAATTTTCACAAGTATGTAAGTCGATGTAAACGTAGAAATTAACCACAACATTTGGGTAAAACGTACATAACGCTATTTTATACATCATAAAAATAAAACTTAAAAGTGGAAATGCGAAAATTTTTAAGCTAATGGTTTGTTATGAATTTCGCGCAAAGCTACATGAGGGCTATCTGCGCTAGCCGTCCCTAATTTAGCAGTGTAAGACTAGAGGGAAGGCAGTTAGTCATCACCACCCACCGCCAACTCATGGGCTACTCTTTTACCAACAAATAGTGGGATTGACCGTCACATTATAACATTCTAGCTTTGTAAGTCCGCAGACATACCGCTGTGCCACTGGGGGGGGGGGGGCATGAAAATAAAAACTACAACAAAATGTTATGGTTTTCTAAATGATTTTTTTTTCTATTTGTCAGAAGAAATCTAATACTATATACTAGAGAAAGTAATTTATGTAATTTAGTTAACCAGTTTTAACAGCGTGGATAATGCGTTGTTCTTAACAGAATCACGAGAACAGCTATAAATCATATTTCTAGAGGATACAAATCCAAACAGTTCGCCATTAATTATGTAAACAATATGTCCTTTAACTCTTTCCCTCTCGCCTTAATAAACAAACAACTCTCACAGTGCCAGGTTTATTTTTAGATATCGCACAGAAACAACGAGGCACATTATAATCAATTATTGCTTTTAATATCAACCTGATATATTTTTAGAGATAAATGCCTGAAATATTTCACACTGTAAGAAGTAATAACTGAAACTAATATACTTCCGCAGGGTTCCCCGAAAGTGTTCTGTTTCAAGAGTAAATAAAACCAAAATTAAGAGTAACAAATGTTTTTATTTCTTGTTTTTTGAGTTCATATGCCACGCTGTGTTGTAGCCTACAGAGTGCACAATTCTTCTCATGATTCATGGCTTGCGCACGTTTTACTGACGTCACGACAGTACAAAGTATAACGTTAAGCGTCTCTTACGTGACGTCATTTTAGTGTCTACTGATTGACTGACAGACAACCCACAACTGTAGTGGTGCGAGTGGTTAAAACAGATGACCCCTCTAGGCGGCCTTCGGCCCCCTTTCGGAGAAATAATTATTCGTGCATTTACTTCCGATATTTGCAAATTAATATGCAACATTTATGATTGTTAATCGATTATAACATTATTTACTTTTATTGCCTACCTATTTCTAATAATGTGTACTTAGTATCACACTTTTCAAAGCCATATATAGATTTTCGTCACATGGAATGTATAGCTTTTCTGAAGGTTTTCGTTATGTGATTGATATTGATTGTTTCTTTCTTTCCAGAAAATGCAACGCTATTCTAAGTTTGGTGAGAAAAAATGTAACTATTATTTGATGCCCAGAATACATGGTGTCTCTAACAGTTGCAAAGTTAAATGTTACAGCGGCTTGTAATGCTTTGACTGTTTTACCTAAGACTTTACCAGCATTTTGTTTTATTCTAGTTTCCAAAATGTATTCATTATTTAATCATTCGGCGTAAATTCGTAAATCGTATTAAAACGTAATCTAAAGCGGTATCTGCATACACGTAAAAATGCACAAGCTGATAATACTGATGACGTAAAAACATTTTTTTCTTGTCCAATGTGTAAGTCAGTTGCTTTGGAAACCAGAGGTCAGAGGCACCTTGATATAACCTTATGACGTTGGATGCATGAGACGGCGGCGATACTTTAATTATAAAGAAAACGAGGTAATATTTCAATCAAGAGCTGAAGGTTTTCCCGAGTAGTCCGCACAGCTACAACACATTTACATCGCTCGTGACAGTTAAGAGACACGGGACAGTCTTTTAACCTTGGGGGTGCGAGCAGAAATGGCTCAAGTTAAGTTTTATTTTTCCTCTGTTATATTTCTGAAGTATCTGTATTTAATAACGGAGCTCTGCCCTACAATAACCTGCAAGTTGTTTTCATGATATATATTGTTAGTGAGACAATCTTTATGGACAGAGTGAAAAATCTGGATGGAACTTCTTGTTCAATGTGAGCCATTATATCAAACGGATCAGCCAGAAAGAGTGGTTCACAAAAGCATGTCAGATCAGACATATCAGATTAGATCTTCAGGGTGGTCCACAAAAGCATTTAAAATCGGACAGTGAGGGTGGTGCCCCCCAGTCGCACAGCGGTATGTCTGCGGACTTACAACGCTAGAATCCGGGTTTCGATACCTGTGGTGGGCAGAGCACAGATAGCCCATTGTGTAGCTTTGTGCTTAATTACAAACAAAAAAACAGTGAGGGTGGTTGAAAACAGTATGTTACATCAACAGCGAAAGCGGTTCGCAAAAAACATGTTATACCAGACAGTCAGAGTTGTCCACAAAAACATGTCAGATTAGACATTCACGATGATTCACAATAGCATGTAAAATCAGAAAGTGAATATTCTCAAAACAAAAAAAACATGTGATATCATACAGTGCGGGTGGTTCATCACATTAGAAAATGAGAATGCTCCACAAAAACTTGTTAGACCACACATTGAAGGTTGTTCACATAACATGTCGAAAGATGGTCCACAAATAGCTGTCAGATGAAACAGTGAGGGTAGTTCACAAACACATGTCAGATCAGACTGTGATGGTGGTTCATAAAAACATATCAGATCAAACAGTGTACATAATTATATCACAAATACTGCGCTTGAAAATATAATATAAATTATATTTACCAGAATATAAATCAACAAGTACAAATTGACGATTGGTACGCAGGTCCAAACAAGAGAAAGTCGACTTTAGTGTATAATACATTGTTGAGAATTATTTCTAAACAGTAAACGAATAAACGTAAGGAATGAAGAAAGGAAGAAGAAGTTAGTTAATGTCTTGCTCCACTCGGGACACGTTAATCTTTTCTTTTGTCTCTCTATCTTATGGTAAGGCCTTATGCATCCAGTAACGATTGTTCGAATATTCACAAATTATTAGAATCATGTAGAGAAGATTATGTGAGCAGGCGGATATATGTTATGGGGTTGAAGATATTAGTATGAGAAAAACTTTATGGAGTACTGAGCTTGTATAAAATACGACAAAGCATCTTATATTCAGTACCATAAATATCAATAAGAATGCACTAAATTCTGGTTAAGAAGTTAGTACACAGGATCACCTACAAAAGTTGTAATATTTTCAAACGAGGCCCAAAACTCGAGCACTTTCGGATAGTTCATTCTTCTTTATCCTCCTGAAGAAGAAAAGTCAACTATTCGAAAGTGCTCGAAATTTGGGCCTTGTTTGAAAACAATAAGGATGTACTTACATATTATATAGAAAAAATTATTTTAAACACCACAGTACAAAATCGTTTCTATAATGATGATAGAGAACAGCAGACAGTATATGCTACGTCTACTAAATTACGGTGTGCGTGGATTGAATATAAATCCAGCTTTTTTTCTTTTTTACATTGTTCCTGTCATCATTAAAATGAATTAATTAAAAGATGGGCACATTTTTGAATAATAAGACAAAACGCAAAGCAAAGGAAAACAAGATCTATACAGCTTATTTTGGCAGCTCTATGAACCTAGGATATCAATTAAAAAATAAAATTCACGTCAAAAATCTCTAGCTAAAGAATGTAGGTTTTATAATCTTGGAAGTTTCTAATTAAATGTCAGAAGGAAATAAGAGGCGTCTAGAAAGATTTAGAAAGAAGTTTGTGAGGCAAGGATATTTAATGAAGGTTAGAAAAACATGGACGTAAACAAGCATAATTATGCAAAATTCAAACTTGAAATTGGATGTTTGAATAATGAAGGTAATCCTACCTGTATTTGAATATTTGAACACATGAAGGTAATCCTACCTGGATTTGAATATTTGAACACATGAAGGTAATCCTACCTGGATTTATCGTTGTTTGAACACGTGAAGGTAATCCTACCTGGATTTATCGTTGCTTGAAAACATGAAAGTAACCCTACTTGGATTTGGATGTTTGAATACATGTGGTTAATGTCGCTGGAAAAAAATATTTCAATACACGAAGGTAATCCTGCTGGGATTGCATGTTTCAACACAAGAAGGTAACCCTACCTGGATTTGGATATTGGAACACATGAAAGTAATACTACCTGGATTTGAATATTTGAACACATCAAGGTAATCCTACCTGGATTTATCGTTGTAATGTATGAACAAATGAAGGTAATCCGACCTGGATTTATCGTTGTAATGCTTGAACACATGAAGGTAATCCTACCTGGATTTATCGTTGTAATGATTGAACACATGAAGGTAATCCTACCTGGATTTATCGTTGTAATGCTTGAGCATATGAAGGTAATCCTACCTGGATTTATCGTTGTAATGCTTAAACAAATGAAGGTAAGCCTACATGGATTTATCGTTGTAAAGTTTGAACACATGAAAGTAATCCTACCTGGATTTGTCGTTGTAATGCTTAAACAAATGAAGGTAAGCCTACATGGATTTATCGTTGTAAAGTTTGAACACATGAAAGTAATCCTACCTGGATTTGTCGTTGTTTCTTGATCATGATATTGATTAAAGATAGTTTCAATAACTAAAGAGATAAAAAATAAAACACTTCCATAAAAAGGGTTTGCAAACCATCTAGTGGAACTCTATAAAAAGCATGTTAAAAATGGAGTTCCAGCATCAGAACGCATCAAATCATTTGCCTCCTTCAAATCTTGCGGACATTTAAGAAATACGTATATTAAAAACAAGCTTATTATGTTTACAGTGGATCACAAATGAATTTTTTGTACAATTGATTATCTGAAAGAGGCTTAAAAACCTTAGAAACGAGTAAATCTGAGCTTTTATACATTGATAGTGTCTGTTCTTATTTTGTACAATCGGTTCAGGAGGGACAGTGAAAGGAAACCGTTGACTATCATATCAAATACAGAAATGGTTGTAAAGGAAATATTGGTGTTAATGTAGTTATTACCATGTATCAAATATGTATCTTTCAAAATATGAGCAAACCAACTCATCTTCATATTGTCCCATTTCACATATTTGAGAGACCTAATATGATAAAAGACTGCATGCTTACTAAAGAATTAATACATGCAAAATGATTTTTGCATAACTGTTCTTTCTCATACAAATTCGCAATTACTCTTTTTTAATACAGCTCAAAAAAATCTAACATTGAATTTCTTCATATCCTTTAACGCTAAAATTACTAACTCGTTTTTATGTTATTACTAGTAGGGATCACATAGTACATCATATTGATACTTTTATGTTTGTGCCTTTTACAACACTCACTGTAAATAACTTACCAAAATAAATCAAGAGGAAATAATTGGTTTTATATTTAAAATACAAAAGAAGCCCAAACAACAACTAGTGGAACTGATTGCAATATTGACGGTATTTTTGCCTACGTTGCTGTGTGTGACTCGTATGTTATTAGGAACCCTGTAACCAACAAAGTCTTATGTTATTAGGGACCCTTTTACCAACAAAGTTTTATGTTATTAGGGACCCTTTTACCAACAAAGTCATGTGTTATTAGGGACCCTTTTACCAACAAAGTTTATGTTATTAGGGACCCTGTTACCAACAAAGTCATATGTTATTAGGGACCCTGTTACTAACAAAGTTTTATGTTATTAGGGACCCTGTTACGGACAAAGTCGTATGTTATTAGGGACCCTTTTACCAACAAAGTTTTATGTTATTAGGGACCCTTTTACCAACAAAGTTTTATGTTATTAGGGACCCTGTTACCAACAAATTCATGTGTTATTAGGGATCCTTTTACCAACAAAGTTTTATGTTATTAGGGACCCTTTTACCAACAAAGTCATATGTTATTAGGGACCCTGTTACCAACAAAGTCTTATGTTATTAGGGACCCTGTTACCAACAAAGACTTATGTTATTAGAGACCCTGTTACCAACAAAGTCTTATGTTATTAGGGACCCTGTTACCGACAAAGTCGTATGTTATTAAGCACCCTGTAATTCTATGTTTAACGTATTACATTATGTAATTTTTCCATTGTATAGAGAAAGTATACATTGGAAGACGGTTGTCACTTTCAATAACAGAGATTTGACAGTCTATCGACTATACATTCGAAACATGTTTTTCACATAAATAATGACATTTCTTACTCAATCGCAATTTTATAATTCACAAATTCTTAAGTATACAGGATGAATCAACTTAGGAAATTACTTAACAATAATTGTTTTACATTTCAGTCTTCTTCTTCTACTTGTTTATTTTATGTTATGCCCCCCAGTAGCACAGCGGTATGTCTGCGGACTTACAACGCTAGAATCCGGGTTTCGATACC
>NW_013667242.1:22155-24051 GCF_000517525.1 Limulus polyphemus | reverse complement strand
CAGTGGATAGTATGCTAGACTGTAGAGTCGAGGGTCCGTGGTTCACGTCCCGTTACCATATATATATATATATATATAGATATATATAATTCAAATCTTGCTTTTCAGGTGCGTTATAAGAATGACGGTCAAATCGCACTATTCTGTCAGATAAGAGAAGCCCAAGAGTTGGCAATGGGTGGTATTGACTAGTTGTCTTCTCTCTAGTCTATCAGTTCAAAATTGGGGCTAGCTAACGTAGATATCTCTCGTTTAGTATTGTGCAAAATCAAAGAAAACAAACATCTTTTTTTCTTATGTCATAAATTGTCCTCCGTCCTGCAGAAAAATATTTAAAAACCTAAAAGGCGCCTTTACTTTTCGACTCTTTAGAATATGACCTCTCTGTTGAGGGACGCGTAAAAGTTGAAAATGTAGGAATAATCCCCTCTCCGAAAATAAAATCCATCCCTCGTGTTACTAAACAGCAATTTGCTAAATTTGTTTCAAACGCAAAAGATCAGAAGTAGTATTTGAACAAATGTTTTCAAACTGCCGCCAGGAGCACAAATTATGTGTTTGGAAAAATCTTGTTATTTGAGAGTAAAATGTTAGTTTTGGATTTAAACATGATATACATAAGTTGTTCATATATTAACCTAAATTTTGCCTCCAGAGGTCGATGCAAAAGAAAGTAATGAAAACTGACAGTATCCCGAATTTATAAAGGTTATCCACCACCGTCTGTAACCAGTCAGCAGTATCCTACCACTAACCATGTACAATAAGGGCTTAACTGTCACTCTTATAACACACCTACAGCTTAAAACGCATGAATATTTTTAGTATCGGACGTCCCCCACCCCCCAGTGGCACAGCGGTATGTCTGTTGAGTTACAACGCTAGAAACCGGGTTTCGATACCCGTGGTGGGCAGAGCACAGATAGCCCATTGCGTAACTTTGTGCTTAACTTCAAACAAAACCAAAAAATAGTATCGTACGGATTGGAACACCGATCGCCCGAATTCATATGAACATATTTACTCCAGGAATTATGCATTGTATAATTGTATTTAGCGGAGTATGACAGAAATGAACAAAATATAATTGAAAATATTAGCTACTTTGCTTAAGTGAAATCTTATATAATTAGTAATCTAATAAGTTGAATGGAAATTGAATTAAATCGAACTCGAATTGCTGCGACAGCAGGACAGAACTTTTTAGGCTAATAACTACTCCGCGGCATTTTGTTTAGTTATCTGTATCTTGAAAAAAAAATTATGTTTTTGCTATAAGACAACCATCACGAAGAATCTAAATCATAGGCTCAGAAACTGTTTGTATTAAAAACATATAATATACGCTGTGGCATTTAAATAAAAATAGTTTATTACAAACATTTTAATTTAACTTAAAGGCAATTTGACGAAATTTTTTTACGAGGCGATGCAACAAGAGAACGAAACGTAAAAAATGTCTGTTTTTCGCACGTTCCGAAAATTTTGTGTATTATTCATTGCGAAAATTATTATTCCTATTATTTTAGATAAGCGTAACTTTTTTGAAAATGTGCGCGACTAATCGGAATGATATACGATCAAGCTGCCGAAATAAAAGAGGATTTGTTTATTTATTGTTAGTGCAAAGCTACACAATAGAATATCTCCGCTCTTGGGCCCGGCATGGCCAGGTGGTTAGGGCAATCGACTCACAATCTGAGGGTTGCGGGTTCGAATCCCCGTCACACGAAACATGCTTGCCCTTTCAGCCGTGGGGGTGTTATAATGTGACGGTCAATCCCACTTTTTGTTGGTAAAAGAGTAGCCCAAGAGTTGGCGGTGGGTGGTGATGACTAGCTGCTTTCCCTTTAGTCTTACACTGCTTAATTAGGCTAGCGCAGAACAGTGTTATAT
>NW_013667242.1:14490-21994 GCF_000517525.1 Limulus polyphemus | reverse complement strand
ACGAAATAAAACGTCATGGAACTGTTTTCTTTTCTTTTACAAAAAATTATTCAGGAATGTTCTATTGTACGGAACAGTTTTGTGTAATGAAATTTATATATCTAAATATATTACTTATATTATATAAAACTCACCTGATCGTATATCAGCGGATGCCGCAATAGAGGGTGGAGAGGTGTGAGGTGGCGCTGGTGTCGTCCCTCCCGTCGTTGGTGTTTTGGTAGGTAAGGTTGTAGGTTTTGCTATCTTGGTGGGTGCTTTAATTCCTGATGACCTTTGGCTCATTCTGTTTAATTGCTGTTGAGTCCCCTGATCATCTAAAGACCACATAGTCGCCATTTACAATGTGCAGTAACTATGAAACCTCCAGAACAGAGCCACCTCCACCTATAGATCACAGCTCTTACACTAGTAAGCGATCCGCCTGTGTCGCTGCCTCCGTCAGTTCTAGTATATCGCATTGCAGCTATCGGCCTGAAAAAGCAACAACACAAGATCCGATATGACCAATCCTCACGCGAGATATAAACAATGAAGCAATCACATGCACAGATTTTAAACTACGCGGAGTTAAGTCCCGGCACCTTGTTAATGTGAATTGTATACTTCAAGATACCGACGGATACAACCGTCGGGAAGAGACGGACAAATTCTCGGTATCAGGGCGATGATCTTGCTCATAGAGACGGCTGGGTTGCTGCAGTGGAAATGGTGCGCAACTCGTGTGATGCACCACTTATTTTTTGTCTGATTTAATGGGAATTCTATTATTTAAATACGGTGTTAAATTTTGGGGCATCATTCACAAACGATAACATACTGAATTATAACCGGCCTCGTTAATGAAATGAAAAAATATTTGCCTTCAGCAACGTTTGTGAAATCCTGTGTGTAGGATGTTTCTTACACAGCTGCAGCCGACTGGTTGTGCGAACAGTATATTAACAACTTGCCACAGCAACGTCAGAACCTGAAGGACAAGTCAATATGCTACAGAAAACTAGTCATAAAGTAACACTAGCCTACTCCAACGCTCTGTTGAGTCTATTCACATGCTCGATTTTAGAAACTGAATTTAAATACTGATTGTAAGCTAGTTTTTGTTGTTATTAAGCATAATGTTGGTAAATCCAATGAACTCAATCAGCACACGACTGATAATATAGAAATGTTTTTTGTTTTTTTTTGTTGGGCTACCTGTACTCTGCCCACCACGGGTATCAAACCCAAATTTTTAGCGTTGTGAACATTCAGACTTACCGATGAACCACCAGAGGGGGGAATCAATAAATGCAAAAGCTAAGGAGCTACAAGCGTTTAACACGTAGGTTCTGCATACAAATATCTTATTGTGCTTATCACAAGGATCGAAACTCGAACTTCAGCGTTATAAACCCTCAAGTGTACCGCTGAGGTATAGGAGGCCAGAGCACAAGTGAGCTAAACAATATAATAACATTCGTTTGTGTGACACTTTTATTTAAATTGTGTAATAAAATATAGTTTAGTTTTAACCGGACAGCTTTGTAGGATATCAATATAAAACAACATTTATGTTTTGCTATTAAAAATCCCACGTTTATATCTAATTTCTACCATAGCTACCCACACGTCACAAGTACAGCCCTTTGAGGTTACATTTAGCGAACACATACAACTTCTTGGTTTTCGTACAATCAACTCGAGGTATTACACTTACACCCCTTCCCTCTCTACGTAATAAACCCGACCTTCTATTTGTGTTGCTATTAGAAACGTGTTATAATTTTCCGTCTACTGAATGAAGCCTCCTTTTACCACTGCGATCTTGAAATTCAAAAATTCCTTCAGTCCAACTACATTATTGCCCACACAAAAAAAAACAACAACGGTTATTATGCATTTACGATTTAGGTAAAACAGATACTGCCCTCTCCCCGAACACTACACACTTTAAAGAAAAGTCCAGACATACGGCTTTTGAGTGGATTGTTTATTTTGATTTTTTGTTTAACTTAATTACAACATTTCAATCACTCGTGTGATCATCATCATAAAATATACAATCCAGTCAAAAGCTATATCTCTGGACTTTTATTGAGCACCTGTAGTTCAGTAGAAAATAAGAAACTTGCTTTTCCAATCTGTCCTATATATTAATTCTAGCTGGAGTACCTGTCCCCTGGACGGAAGTTATATACATTCATGATTAATGAAAGGTTATCTTAGGACACGAAAATTTGCCCATTAAAACTGCAAAAGACAAAAATATGTAACCGCAAGTTTGTATGTATCTCCGCATGGACTCAACAAACCTTCATGCCAAATTTGGAGAAGATCCATCAACAGGGGGGCAAAGTAATGGTAAAAAAACGCAAAAACGCCCAATAAAACCGCAAAATACAAAACTGAATATTTGTATGTATCTTTCCATGGACACAATGAATCTCCAGGCCAAATTTGGTGAAGATCCATTGACAGGGGACGAAGTAGTGGCTAAAAACGCCCATGAATGCAAAATGAAAAACTGAAAATTTGTATGAACCCCCGCACGGACCGAATGAACCTCCATAACAATTTTGGTGAAGGTCCATCCAAACCCAGCGAAGTAATTACATGGACAGACAACAGACAGTATTATTGTATTTATATAGATTGAACACACAACTTAAGGTATACCACGTTGTTATTGTATTTATATATATGTGTGTCTTCAGTGTATCCAAAGATACTGATATGGTAAGAATCTGTAATGGACTAGACACGTCTAACAAGATACTGCGTGAAGGTAGAACGAACTTTGGTGACCATTTATTTCTACATCTACAAGGTGTTCCGACGCATCACAGAACTCAAACTACAGCTTCGGTTGAGAAATCAAGCGCATAAGTTTGTATTATCTATGATGACGATATATTGTGCTTGAATATATCTCATAAACAAAAATTAATGATTACCATGTCAAAATATACTTTCCCCCCATTGTGGATTAGTTTTTAGTCGTTTTCTAGATAACGTGAATCTTACAAAATCCTACAACACTGAAAGCGGCGGCCGCCTCTCATACTGGGATCGATCCCCGAAAAGGTGGCATTTCTAGGTTTTTTTGTTTGGGGACATAAGGGGGAAAGAGTTTGTTTGGGGGGGCAGAAACATTACCACTCTTATGACAGTGTGAATTACAATGTAGAGAATCATGAAATATTATAAGACTGTATCTCAGATACGGGGGAGCTCTCCAGTGGGGGCATGTCCCCCACCCCTGCCCGGTCGACAGCACAGTTTATTCAGCAGTTACAATACTATAACATTGACTTCTGCAACTACTCTATGACAGTTACACTGACGTTTAGTTTAAAACATTTAGGCTGTATCTTCTTGTATTCATCCCTCCAAACTTACAATGCTAAGATCCGGGGTTCGATTCTTTGCAGTGTACACAGAGCAGATATCCCATTGTGTATCCTTATACTAAAACAACAACAACATCTCTATGTTTTATCCTGTGGTCATTATTTGGTATATCATAGAAAAGCTTGTTGTATTGCATATCTAAACATATTATGTTCCATATTTCCAACTTCTGTTGCTTAGTGCTTGAAACATCTCAGCATAGCTTAATACCGCGCAAAGATTTAACTCGACCAATCTTAGTTGCTATGAAAGCAGCTGCAGGCTTTATTGTAGTTAAGTTACTTAACCTTCACTAGAAATAACAGATATAGTGAGATTGAAATAATATTTTATATTCGTCTTTACTTTCATAAGTTCTTAGAATTACTAACGTTGTCTTCTCCAGCTGACCTCGCGGTTTCTTGATTCGCTCCGGAAACAATAAGACTAGCTTGATAATATAAATAGCGTCACAAACACTACTGTGCTGTCGTATCCCATTTGGCCCAATGAGACCTGGTACTGGGTAAAAGGCGTCGTCGGAACTAGATATAACATACATTCTTTTTTACTTTCCACTAATAAATTCTTAGAGTTGAGTAAAAACTTCGTTTACTAAACGGCTCTGTTCTATTTAGTTGGTTATTAAGCACAAAGCTACACAAAGGGCTATCTGTGCTTTGCTTACTTCGGGTACCGAAGCATGGATTTTTAGCGTTAGAAGCCCTCAAGCTTACCGCTGTGCCATCGGAGAACAGATTAAATGGTTATGATATTGATATTATAAGTTGCAGTAGAAGTACTTAAGAGTATGAGATGAAAACATTGAGAATAAGAATCAGGATTAAAAAAGAAAAATGAAGGGTTTTTTGTATCGTTGTTAAGTCCAAAGCTATCCTTGCTCTGCCCATCGCGGGTATCGAAAGCCGATTTTTAATATTATAAGTCCTCATCGCTATGCCACCAGGGTGCGTGCGGCTCAATTCTGTCGACCACTAAGTACACCCTTTCGGCGTTATCAAGAACTAGAGATTCTATCTTTTCAAAGTGAAGTTACTTCTACCTCTGAATATCTGTTATTCCTGTTCACAACAAAGAAAATTTATTGTTTAGGCCTAGTTCGCATTATTTCACGACATGGGTAGAACAGATATCAGTAAAGAAACCTGCTGTATTTTCAGTACCAGAACTTATACTTAAAAGAGTAGCCAACTCTTGGGCTACTCTTTGGCCAACGAATAGTGGGATTGACCGTCACATTATAACGCCCCCACAGCTGAAAGTGTGAGCATGTTTGGTGGGACGGGGATGCGAAACCGCGACCCGCAGATTGAGAGTCGAGCGTCCTAACCACCTGGCCATGCCGGGCCCCACATTTTCGGATTTCCATAATTTGACAAAAGCCATATGCAGTAAGTCGAACCTATAAAAAGTTGAAGCATACATTTTTACACTTCAGAACACAAGATCGTTGGAATTAAGGAAATTGATTCAATCCATTATTTTATTGCTTTGTAATTAAGCACAAAGCTACGCAATGGGCTATCTGTGCTCTGCCCACCACGGGTATTGAAACCCGAATTCTAGCGTTGTAAGTCCGCAGACATACCGCTGTACCACTGAAGGGGGGGCTCCATTATTTTAATGAATGCTTTATAAAGCGACATTTTCGTATTATTAAACGTATAAAGGTATAACAACGATATACTTAGCTTACTGTTCATTATATCCTTAGTTATGTGTTTATTTGTCTCAGAGTTTCGAACAAAGCTACACAAGGGCTATCTGCGCATTGCATTTCCTAATTTTGAACTGATAGACTAGTGACTAGAGAGACGACAACTAATCAACAGCCACAAATAACCCTGTGTTTATTCTCGTCTCACCAAATAATAGGATTTGATTGCCACTTCTATACCGCACGCACAATCCAAAAATGCAAAACATGTCAAGAACCATGAATCTTCGGATTCACAGTTTAGGCGTGCTAACCATCGATTCACGACTGGCCCTAAATTTAGGTATTTCGTAAACTTCTGTGACTTGATTTCCTTTAGTACTCAGTATCCTAAGGGAAACCCTACAAATGAGACAAAACAGAAGTCATTTGGTTTCATAAAATCGATTTACGTTAAAGATTATTGATCGTATAAATACCAGACAAAAATGCTTCTGTTAGGTAATTTTTTTTTTAATGTGCAAGTCTCTTATTTACACTGTAAATGTAGAATCTGCAGTTTAATATGATGCTATATATATCGTGAATACTTTTTGTTAACTTCTCAGTCATTTCTTTCACATTTTGCTTAACTATAGTGTTAGCTTTGCCATTCTTAAATCAGATGTGATAATACATGTTTAGAGACAACCACGAACCCAAAATACCAAAAGTGTTACCTTTCTTTTAATAAGGTGAGTTTGTCAGCATTAAGTGTAGGTAGACAAATTCAACATTGTTGGGTTAAGCCTTGTTAATTGTGTTTTACATCTTGTTTTGACTCCACTTCACCCCATCACTAAACGAGTGTCAAAACACGCATACAAGAGCCGAGCGTTTGCTTTAGACGATACCTTTGATATACCTGTGGTAGAAAAGGTTTTGTCAATGAACTACGTTATTGTATCATTACGTTATTATCAACATTTAGTTAAGCGTGACGCTCTTGTTATGCAAAAGTAGAACCACGTGGTCCCGACCTCGTGCATGTGGTATTATCGTTAGACTGGTGATCCACAGGTGAGCTGTAAGTATACGCAATAAAGAGCAGATGTAGGAAACGTTTAACAAATAATAAAACGAACACGGACAACAAAGGAAAAAAACAAACACAAATGAAACAATACAAATAAACTCACCATTCAAAGGTATGATGAAATGAAGTCCACTACACTAGCTGGCCTCATACGTTCGTTATGTTACTTATGTTTGCTAGAACAGGGATGTAAGTACCAACAGTAGACGAACACGGGAGCAAGGACCGTGATATATTGAATGTTAAGTTATAACGAATGTTCTTTATGCGATATCCCACAATTTTAGATCACCTACGGCAACGATCAATCCCATTATACATAATCGGAAAAGACGAACGCCCAGCTTATACTAATTTGTACAAATCGCTAACGCTCCTCAACTTGGGTTCAGCCTGCACCACAGAAAAGCGTTGATAGAGAAAAATGGTCAAGCAATCATGAGCTTTTACAGCTAAATGATTAACGCAAGTTTGCGACCATCAGATTTGGTTGACGAATACTTCATCTGCACAAATACTTTGAGAAATGAACTGAATATTGATATATTATTCTCTAGGTATGGAAGGATGATATACATCAGATTGTTTTAAACTAAGAATGCGCTACCTTTTACATACACTAAACTGAACGTTCAACCGGTTCTACTCACTTCTGGTATTATAAGGGTCGTTATAATTAGATTTTTGGAGATCCATATTTGGTAAAAAAAAAAAATTCTAGAAAAACGTAAGAAAATAACTAAATGACTAAATTTGATCTAGTACACGTCGCTGTGGTCTGAAAGTAAAAACGACAATAATATTGTAAAAATCATCAGATTACTTAGCAGAGATAATTGAGCTAAAACTGTGCTATTCGTAAAACTACAATACCGGCTTCCAGAGAAATATATATATTTTTAAAACTATCGAAACCAGAAAGTTCGCTTTCATGGAAAAATATTCACGGTCTCACCACGAATTCTATAAAGATTGCTATAGAAAGTTTGTACCAAGGCTGAGGCCAATCCATTTTGTAATAATTTATGAGAAAAGAAACAAAAAACAAGAACAAGTTCATAAAATTACGGATTAATTACAACGAATCCACCTTTACAAAATTTAGTTTTCATACATTTTACTTGAAGTATTAGGGTTATTAGAACCGTAAGAAACAGTAAGTACGTTAGGGAAGGGGAAATACTTTACAGCGCTTCTATGTTGCATAAATTTCCAAGAGATTATTATCAATAACTTGAAAATTCGCTAAACTGGAGTCCCATTTGTCCGACAGGTTAACGAATATTTAATACAAATATAAATTTTGAAGACAGCGCACCAAATGTTTGTTTGTTTGTTTTGAATTTCGCGCAAAGCTACACGAGGGCTACTTGCGCTAG
>NW_013667242.1:12166-14337 GCF_000517525.1 Limulus polyphemus | reverse complement strand
ACGCCCCCACGGCTGAAAGGGCTAGCATGTTTGGTGGGACTGGGATTCGAATCCGCGACCCGCAGATTGCGAGTCGAGCTCCCTGACCACCTGACCATGCCGAGCCCGCACCAACCGTACAAATTAATGGCGTCTGGGCGAACAAACCTCTTATCTAAAAAAGCTGAGACTAATCTGCCAAACAGGTTTGAAGGTGAAGATTTTGAACGCAAATTATCAATTTGTAAAACACACACTTTCTATTGCGATGCCACCTAGTGTAGAATAAGGTGCTAGAAATATTATCGTCAAATTTCAGGCCGTTAAATGAAATTACACTATCATTATTTATGAAACGCAAAACTGTGACAAAATTATTAGAAATAAATTATTTTAGCGCCATTTGTTATACGGTAGAAGAACACGAAATGATAGTTTTGGCAGACTTTTTACCATTACACTGTACATTTAGAATAAAAGCAAAGACAAATATATAAACAAGCTGTAATGGTACACTGCCATCTGTTGAAGTTAATCGAATGCTTTAAAATATTTCACCATGAAATGATTTACTTAAAAAGGTAACTGTTTGATGTACAAAGAAATATATTTCATGAAATATTACCTTGTATGATTTGCAAAGTATTACTACAGACTGCTTTATACTGCTGTTACAAACCACCTTAAGCCTTCCAGCCGAAAAGATATATATATATATCTTTTTTCCTAAAGCATTCTAGAAACTTTTTTATTTTTGTCGCCTGGATAAATATAACATGTTGATTATAAATCCAACAACTAGTGGTTAAGAAGAATTAGTCATGAATTAAAGTTTGAGGTCATGTGTACTCACAACAAATATTGGCCGCCAAGCATTAGTCATGAATTAAAGCTTGAGGTCATGTGTACTCACAACAAATACTGGCCGCCAAGCATTAGTCATGAATTAAAGCTTGAGATCATGTGTACTCCCAACAAATACTGGCCGCCAAGCATTAGTCATGAATTAAAGCTTGAGATCATGTGTACTCACAACAAATATTGGCCGCCAAGCATTAGTCATGAATTAAAGCTTGAGGTCATGTGTACTCACAACAAATATTGGCCGCTAAGAATTAATCATGAACTAAAGCTTGAGATCATGTGTACTCCCAACAAATACTGGCCGCCAAGCATTAATCATGAATTAAAGCTTAAGATCATGTGTATTCCCAACAAATACTGGCCACCAAGAATTAGTCATGAATTAAAACTTGAGATCATGTGTACTCCCAACAAATACTGGCCACCAAGAATTAGTCATGAATTAAAAGGCTTGAGATCATGTGTACACAAGACTCGTGTTATGCAGAATAAAGCTGCAAATTTAAACAAAATCTACATAGTATAGACCTTATAGGTGTGATCGAATAAAGAACGGAAAAGTTCTTAAAATCTACATAACGATAACTTTTTTTAAGAGTAAACAGACATTCGAATATAGTTGTAGCTTTTGGTAGAATGCATTTAGCTGTTGTACTATATGTATGAGAATAGTTCACTAGCCTTAAAAAAACACTATATTTTCTTAATATTTTCTTGCATTTATTTACAAGTTCTGTACTGAAATGACTGGCCTAAAACTACTACACAGTAACTGTATTACAAGTAATTTATCTATTCTAGTTGTCATATTAGCAATAAAAAAACGACCTTTTAATCTCCAGATAATTATAAAAATGTTTTTATTCCAGCCAAGGTTTTTCCGTTGCGGTTTCATCAGGGCTAGTAGTACATGAAATGTACTACTGATGAAGCGCAATGGTGAAACGTTGCCTGAAATATAAAGTTTTATATTATTATCTGGAGATTAAAAGATCGTTGTTGTTTGTTTCTAACTTTAATGGCAATATGTCCAAATCTCTCCAGTATGCATTAAAAATTTTGAAAAACAACAAAATATTCAAGTCTAGCGTTTAAAATTAATATGTATTTCGGTAAGCTCAAAGACTTGGAAAGCTAAGTTTCAGAAGTTTTGAAACGTACGTTGCTACCGTATTTTTCGGAATATAAGACGCACCCTTAATTTCAAGAAAAAGTTTTGCGAAAAAAAAAGCTACAGTCGCATTTGAAAAATTTTTATTGAACAAAAATTCAATTTGATACTTTAAAAATTAGTATATATTGTTCTAAACACAAAAGAGCTCAAAACA
>NW_013667242.1:5084-11691 GCF_000517525.1 Limulus polyphemus | reverse complement strand
ACACCTAAGCACGTTGTTTTTTCTGTTGTAGAAAAGCTTTCCAATATGACTCCAAAGCGGTCACCTAGTGATAGTAAACTGTCCTTTAACATGAAGCGCAGGAAAACAATTAACTTTTAGCAATAAACTGTTTTGTTCTTTAACGTTCTTACATGCATGTTTTGTATGGTACATTGTAGTTAAAAAAGCCATGTTACACCCTTTAAAAAGTCATTTAAGAGTGAACCGAAACTTTTCAGGAACGCATCGCCCATAATACACCTAAAGTATATGTTGCTTAGTAACGTCATTTCACACGTACGTCCCACTTTCCAGGAACTCATCACAACGTATAACGTACTAAATCGAATAAAAATCGGCATTTTATAAAATCTTGAAAGAAATATATTTACCATTTAAATACGAAAGAAAAGAAAACCCACGACACTGCTGAAAAAGGAAGTGTCCTGAACAAAATATCAGGCTTAAAGCTGCAAGCACAAATCTTCAATTTTTTCTAGCCTAATGATATAGTTGACCATAATAAAACTGCCCAGGAAACGGATGTGCGGATTTGAATCCCATTGAGCTACGAAGATCTACAAGATTTCGTGAAGCAGTTAATTTAATCTTATAAGTATTAGATGTCTTAGGATTTGATAGATAAATAACGACTAAAACATAATTAAGCCTAACGTACAAATATATCATGAATGTTAAGTGTCCGGTTTTCAATGGTTTTGAGGAAAGAGTTATTTATTATTATTTACCTTCACCCAAAGTGAATCGTTTAAGATATTTCTTCCACACCTATATCTGATAGAAACATTATTTCTATCATGCAAAAATTAAAAACAAAAAAACTAATTTCTAATTTTACATCTAGACTCTCACTGATTACCAATCGATTTGCAATGTGACAGAATAAAGAAATGCCATAAGGGTTAAGACTGATTAATGCAGCAACTTAGTTTCTTAATAAAGAAATGCCATAAGGGTTAAGACTGATTAATGCAGCAACTTAGTTTCTTAATAAAGAAATGCCATAAGGGTTAAGACTGATTAATGCAGCAACTTAGTTTCTTAATAAAGAAATGCCATAAGGGTTAAGACTGATTAATGCAGCAACTTAGTTTCTTAATAAAGAAATGTCATAAGGGTTAAGACTGATTAATGCAGCAACTTAGTTTCTTAATAAAGAAATGACATAAAGGTTAAGACTGATTAATGCAATAATTTATTTTCTTATAGGTTAGGTTGTTGTACAAAATGTACTGTGTTGATCGCAAAAGTATTAACTGGGGTTGGGATTTTTTGTTAGTTTTGTCAGAATCCCCCCCTGTCCAGGTGTAGTGAGCATTTTCATGATCCCCTTATCTGGGTGTTGTGATCTTTATCAGGATTCCCTTGTCTGAATGTAGTGAGCAGAAAAAGCTAGAGATCTGCCCACAATCGTATTTTCAGTTTCGTTTGACCAGTATTTGGAGCGAGATTCACAGCTGTGCACATCATATGTAGTTAATTTCAAGATCAGTAACTAAAACAATGATATACACCTAACGAATGCAGAGGATCAGCTAAACTTCCCTGACCATCACATCTTTCGATGGCGACTGGTCATCTTTCTCAGGTATGTAACTTAGATTCCGGCCCGGCATGGCCAGGTGGTTAAGGCACTCGACTCGCAATCTGAGGGTCGCGGGTTCGAATCCCTGTCACACCAAACATGCTCGCCCTTTCAGCCGTGGGGGCGTTATTATGTGACGGTCAATCCCACTATTCGTTGGTAAAAGAGTAGCCCAAGAGTTGGCGGTGGGTGGTGATGACTAGCTGCCTTTCCTCTAGTCTTACACTGCTAAATTAGGGACGGCTAGCGCAGATAGCCCTCGTGTAGCTTTGCGCGAAATTCAGAAACAAACAAACAAACAAACTTAGATTCTGAACACGAAGTGTAACAGATTTTCATATAATTCTTCCTGTTAAAAAAAAAATCAAAACCACGTGGGCACTAGCGATTAAATCGCATTAAATTACAACAAAGACCATTTCAACAAAATTATTATATACTATTCCTTGTTGAAGGACAAATACGTGAAAATATTACAATCATTTCAAACAAAAAAAAAAAGTTCAGTCTTTAAAAGTACGTGATATATGTATTACACCTTCCAAGAGACAGGTAAAGCTAGTAATTACGATAAGGTCGCGAGACATGTAGATGCAATACATTATATGCTTAAAACCTGAACGGTGATCGGTAAAGATAATAATTGCTCACCAAACAACCCAAAAACTCAACATAACTTCACTCAATAGCATTTACAAGTGGGATACAAACGTTAAAAACCGGTTATAACTTCTAGTTCTGATGCAATGGTTTAGGAAGGCAGCCAAATTATTAATCCCAAAGAATGCAATCATAATCAAATATATATTGAACAGTTTATTTAGTGAGCGCCAAGCTACACAATAGGCTATCTGAGCTATGCCCATCGCAGGTATCGAAACCAGGTTTTTAGAGTTATAAGCCTTCGGATTTATCGCTGAGACACCGAATAGAATCTGCTAACTTGATTTTCCTTTTTTTTTCTTCTTACCTTGAGTGTTTTTTGCTTAGTCAAGAAAAACTTAAAAACGTAATCATTTCTCTATTTTCATTACAGTTGTCAATGTAGAACAGTTGGCTATCTGCGCTGTGCCCATTACAGGGATTGAACTCGAATATTGAGCGATATAAGCCTATAAGCTTACCGCTGAGCCACCGGGGGGGTTTGATTGTTTGTTTTAGAGCTAAGCCACATTGGGTTATCTACTGCGTCCACCGCAGTGAATCGAACTCTGGATTTTAGGGTTGTAAATTTACCGCTGTCCCACCGGGAGGAATGTGGAAGAAATAAATAGCAAAAAAAAACGTGCATATTTCGTCATGAATGTTAATTACAAAATTATATGTTATTTCGGTTCTCATAAAAAAAACAAAAATAAAAGCAGTAAAATAAAGAGAATAATTGTGTTGTTTGACTGCTCAAAATTTATCAATTTACATCTGCCATGTTTCGATACAAATATAAGTATCTATATACATTTATTTGCTTAAGCACACACCAGGTGTTACAAACATCTATGTAGGCGAGTATTTCCTTTTAAATAGACAACCTGTAAGTGTTCCGCCATTTAAAAATATTTTATAAATTTTGATTACAAATATTATGTTTCTATAGGATCAAGGTGAGGTAGTATTTTTGTTGTTGTTTCTCTCAGTTTTTTTTTATTTTTGAATTCCACATCTTATAAAGTACTTCAAAGAGCCCCGCATATTGTAGCCGTACAGGTTATGGTTAAACAATGTTTATTTATTTTTCTTTGGTTAATGAATATTAATCGTAAAACTCATGAGTAACTTGTATGAAACAAAGTGGTTAAATTAGCACACGTAGGATATCATCAAGGCTAGCAAGAGATAGGTCTTGGTTAATAGCTTGAAACAGACTGTTTTAAAAGCCACATGTTAAAAGTAAACATTAGCAGCGAAATTATGTAAATAATTGAACTGAATAAAAAATATGAACCTTGAAAGTGTTCTTTTACTGTGCGCCACATAAAGCTACTATTGTAAATAGGTACACATGTATCTAAAGTCGATATCTAAAAAGAAAAAAGCCCCCCCAGTGGCTCAGCGGTATGTCTGCGGGCTTACAACACTAGAATCCGGGTTTCGATACTCGTTGTGGGCAGAGCACAGATAGCCCATTATATAGCTTTGTGCTTAATTACAAACAAACGATACATAAAAGAAACAACAGTGTCAGTTACTAGAGAATTGGTATGGCTACAAACATTTTCCGTCCCTCGGGGGGACTGCGGTAAGTCTACGAACTTCCAACGCTAAAATCCGAGGCTCGATTCTTCGCGGTGGACACAACAGATAGCCCAAACATTTTCCAAGAATATGTTGTTTCAGATGTAACATACATTTGTTTACAACATTACAGAAGCCTCGAATCTGATACAAGCACACCAGCTAAACATCAATATAAACCCAGTTATATGTCAACTTGATCTGTCATTTATACATCCCACGTTGACAGATTAAAGATCATCGCAGTTTGCGCTATAAAGTTACGCAAGAATCAGTTGATGCAGGTCTCATAAACGTCAACTTACGTTTCAATAACACGAGAAAAAACAAAACACGTGTACGTACGACTTCGATCCCTCTCATAAATAACAAAAACATACTAAACATGTGTAGGGCTTTAAAATACTGCTGAACAAACTATCTCCCCATTGGTCAGGTTTCAACATCGGGTTGTCGTAGAAACATTTTTAATAAAGAAACTTTATCCACTTGTTGGTACAAGGATATAATATTTAATTTCTAGCAATTAAAAATGCCTGCCTTACTACGCTTATTAATAATTCAACTTTAAAACAAAGTTTGATGAAGAGTAACACGTGTGGAAGTGTAGAATAACCCAGAGAATGTTCACGGTATTTCAAGAAGGTTCATGAGAATAACAACATACTTACCACATGGCAACACCACCAAAACACGCATAACTATTGCACCCACTCTTTTCTTCACCCATTGCGCGCACCCACACTGAAATATGTTAACGAACAATGTAATAATCATTCCAATATATATGTATTTTTTAAATGTGAAAACAGCAGAAAGGTTACGAAGGGGTTGAAACCTACACAGAAAATTGTATCTTGTTCAAGTTGCAAGAAAGTTAAGAAGCACGAGAAAAGTGACAGGAGGACGTTTTAGATCAAACCCCCCCCCCACAAAACAAACCGTCCTAACAAAATATTATGTCCAGATAGCTAAATAACAACACGCTCTACATTATAAAAACATTTTACAGCTTTATAACAAATTAACATTACATTATCAATTCAACCATTACACAAGCTTATAACAAATTAGTAACACACATCACATTATCAATCGAACCATTACACAATCTTATAACAAATTAACAACGCGCACCACATTATTTAATAAACTATTTCACAAGATTATAACAAATTAATAAAATAATATCATGCATTACTTTATCAGTCAAACCATTATACAAGTTTATAACAAATTAATAAAATAATAGCATGCATTACATTATCAGTCAAACCATTACACAAGCTTATAACAAATTAACAACACGCACCAGATTATCAATCGAACTATTACACAAGCTTACAATACATTAATAACACACATCACATTATCAATCAAACCATTACACAAGCTTATATTAAATTAACAACACGCACCAGATTATCAATCGAACTATTACACAAGCTTACAATACATTAATAACACACATCACATTATCAATCAAACCATTACAGAAGTTTATAACAAATTAATAAATTAATAACATGCGTCACATTATCAATCAAACCATTATGCAAGCTTATAACACATTAATAAAATAATATAAAAGACCGTTTAGTTTAGATATTATTGATGAATTCACTTTGTGAGTGAATGTTTTATTATTGTTTAGTTTTGTTATAATAAGAGTTATAATTCTAGGAAGTTGGGTTTATAATTCATTGATGTTGAGACTATCGAAAGTCGCGTGCACTACACTGACGTCGTGAATATAGAAGGCGGGCAGACGATTAAGTAATAGACATAAATAGTGAGAGACCAGCGGAAGCAGCAGACAGACAATAAGCAGAAGAAAGAAAAGTTATGGGCAAAGAAAAGTTCGGCGTGAAGATAATTACAATAGAAGTGATACGCTTAAGGATTAACATAGGCCTAAGGTTTAATATGTTAGGGTAAGACTAACAGTAGAAAAGGAGATAAGAATAATAATTATTCCGTCAAAGAGTGGTTCTAAAGTAATTGAATCGGCGTGAGTGCACTTTGACAGAAGAAACAGGGGATATTTTGAAGAAGAAAGACCAAACGATTACGGTAAAGCCACAATTGTAAGTGAATCACACACAGAATACTAGTGCGATAGTACTACTAATAGAGAAGTTAATTCGGCTTGACAATTGAAATTCTAAAGATTGAATAGGCCTAAGTGGACTTTTGACAACAAAAAGAAGAACTATATATATATATAGTGCTTATAATATGCCTTTATTCTCTATAGTGTGAAGAATTTGTTGTACATATGTTTAGCTTGTTCCGAATATCTATATTATTTTGAAAACAAGTGAAGTGTGTGCTGTTCATTTATCGTTGAAGTTATCGCTAATAAGTCACATTGGCGAAAGAAATAAAATTTTCAAATCTGACACACATTATCAACCAAACCCTTGCAGAAGTTTATAACAAATTAACAACCTGCATTACATTATCGATCTAACCATTACACAAAGTTTTTATATCTTTTACATAATGCTATTAAAAGCTAACTTGAATCTGGTGTTCCAAAGTTTACATTCTATTACCCAAATTATTCAGGGTCCCGTTGTATCACTAAAAAAAAAAAACCCGCATACATAGAAATATGGGTGGGATTTGGACCAAATGTGTGCGTGGGGTCTGACTTAATTATGCTGAATGTCGTGAGTATACTATATCCCATAGAAAAAAGTGCTCCCCCTAGCTCCTCCTTAATACCTCCTATGTATAAAAAAAATATTCAAAACATTAAGAATT
>NW_013667242.1:0-4971 GCF_000517525.1 Limulus polyphemus | reverse complement strand
AAGAATTGTAAATATCTGAATCAGGTCACCTCTAATTTTCCACACTCCAGAGAAAGAGTCCAAGTCTAACTCTGTCTAACTCAATTAATTACATTGTTGCATTCTACTAAGTTTTCGCCAACTTTGCATCTTTGATAATAAAAGAAATATGAACATAGTATGTTAAATGAACCCTAATTACAAAAATAATATCAAAACTCGGGTGAATGTATGTATCAAAACTTGAATGAATATATATCAAAACTAGGGTGAACGTATGTATCAAAACTTGAATGAATATATATCAAAACTCGGGTGAACGTATGTATCAAAACTTGAATGAATATATATCAAAACTCGGGTGAACGTATGTATCAAAACTTGAATGAATATATATCAAAACTCGGGTGAACACTGTATTTCTTGGTAAACCTGTAAACCATAATTTGGCAAATTCTACAGTTCTTGCTAACTGGATTTTTTGTTCTGTCTAAAGTAAATATTTTGGAAAACAAAAAATTCATTAGAATCTCAGAGAACTATAAGATTTTAGTCCCAACCTTCAAACCTAGAAATAACCAAGAATTAGCGAACCCATGGGTCTATGGCCCACATTTACAGAGCCGCTATTATACCAATTTATTGCTCGAACTATTATTTTGCACTTTTTCAGTTTAATGATCACTGCCGCTATAATGCAAATTTAATTTCGTTAACCCAGTTACTAGTGGTAATTAGTTGCCTACATATTTACCTGCTCTAATGTAAGTCAATGTCAAATGTTTTCGAGAAACCCCAATGGGTGGAGTGAAGAAGTTTACCTTTATGCAAACCTTGGGACCGAGACATTCGTTTGGTACCAATTAGAAGGCGGTGTGGCCAGCAGTTTTACGCGACACACACACACATACACTGAATATTATTATATAGATGTCACTGCCTGTGTTTCTACAAGCATCATTGAACTTACTGTGTTGTTTGCTTGTTTGCAAATGTAAGTAACAATGTTCTGTGAGTATGCATTTGTTCCCGGTAATTATTACAAACACACTAAGTATAATGTTTCCAGAAAAATAAACACGAGGCAATTGAAATTTAAAGGCCAAAAATATCGTGCTTTGCGCTTGACTACAAAAAAAAAAGTATATTTCACAAAATGAAAATCAAAGACAACTTACAATCTGTCCTGTTTCATTTGAGATCGTTTTAATTGACACAGATTTTATTCTTTATATCAGGGTCTGTATATTTAATTAATATATATTATATTTACATTTTGGGCATTTACGTAGAAATGCAATAAAAAAGTAATTACTGTGAGTTATTTCCAAAAATATCTATGAACTCACAAATAAACCTTCGGTTTCATCTAATCATGATTAACACACATGCTTACTAAAAAGTACTCAAAACTTCTAATGAGAGAGGATGTGTGTCCTTCAAAGCGATACTTTAAGGTTTAGTTTTTTAAAAGAGATAGTAATTAAACTATATTAGAGGCTTCAGTTACAAATTGGTTAACGTATAAACTCATATTCAAATTATTTACGGTGTGCGAATTTCTCAAAACTCAAATTAATTCGGAAAAATCTAAGGTTTTAAGTTTCCCTCCCAAGGCCCTAAAAACTTATTCTGAACTAAGAATTGCGAAATAACAGAAAAGTAAAGGCACAAAGAATAATAATAAAGCTGACTGTAAAGAAACATCTCTGATGAGTTGATAGCAAATATCAAATCCGACTTTATGGTCAAACAGGAGGATGAAGTAGGAACGAATACTCTTGTCAGTACCTAAGTTGGATGAAGCAGCTGACACAAGTAAATTTTGGGCGTTTCAATAATTTCTGTAAATTATTTTATTTGTATTTTATATCTTCTAGTTTAACTCTAATTTTGGATTGACTGTCGCTACACCTACTTTCGACATTAAAAAGCGGTAAAAAACCCAACAAAAAACATCACAAATCTTCAAAATTCAAGGCTTATTTATATTTTTTAAGACTATTTTCTCTTATATCTACCATCCCAGAATGAAAAACGAACTTTTAATTAATACAATATGAAAGCAATTAACAAATTTATTTAAAAAGTTTGAAGTTTTACTTACTTAATAAAACTAGTCAAAACATGTAAAAGTTTAATCAAAACTAAAATTCCTAAAAAATGTATCATTATTCTAATGAATGCCAAAAAAAAGGTTCCATTTTTTAAAAAGCAAAACATAGTTAATTTCTCAAATTAAAAATGCAATATTTTTAATCCATATATGATAAACATAAAATATTATAAATATTTATATTAACACCATTAGATATGGCTTTTTACTGTATGCGTGAAAGAAGGGCGCAAAACAAGAAATCTTAGTCAGATACATTAGTTCTAATTTCTGACACATAGCGACGCCATTTAGTTTCTGCCCATATAACGAAAGAACGTGTGATTTTATAATAGTATAGTTTATATTAGCCCTAAACTTATTTATTCTGCAATTTCACATAATAGAAATGACGGAAATTTAGACAAAAGGTATAAAATCAGTTTTGTGTTTGGACTTATTTGCTGAAATCATGAAAATCTTGGAATAAACAAGATGTGTAGCCTACTCTGTAAAATAGTTCGCCACAATTTTTCTAGGAAGAAAAAGACACTAAAACCCAACAAACGCAAAATAATTATTAAACTCAGTTATTATTAATAATTTGTTTATGAACTTTATTATATATATACATAGTTCATTTGCCCAAACAATCATATCGTTAATACTTAATCATCTTAAGTAGTTAACGCAAGTGGTGTAATATTTGTTTTTTTATTTAATAACCAGTGATTTACATACTGCTAACCTTTCATTTTTTTATATTCGTATATTAATATTTGCTTCAGACAAAAAAAAATAGTAAATGGTTAAAATTACTTATATTTATTCGCATATCAAAATAACAGATTTGGAATTTGGAGGGAGTTACATGGCGTTACCATGTGGCGCAGACGAAAACTATTGCATCTGTTCAAGATTCTCCCTTTTGTGGTTTGAGCAGCACGATGGGATTATTCAGCCTCTGTTTAATGTCACGTAATTTTATTTAACTATTAATAAAATATCCTAGAGTAACAATATTCTTTAATGACAATATTCTAATAACGAAAAATCTTGAAATATTATTATTAGCCTTATGTACAGTGTAGTGTCACTTTATTTTATTATTTATTGGATATTCTGGAGTAATGACAATATTCTGATAATGATCGTCTGACGGTTTTTTACGCTGAAAAGAAGGTTTCGATAGTCGCGATGAGCAGAATACAGACAACTCGTTGTGAAGCTTTGCATGTAACAACAAAAAACAACCTACATAAAGAAACAACAGCAAAACAGTTACGATGGTACTACGAAACTCCTTTACAACTACATGTCTCCTGTATTTCAAGACTTTACCGCTAAGCCACCAGGGGGCTTTTTTAGGGAAAAATTGAACAATGAAGTTTAAAACATGTTCTTTCTGGTTGACATTTAGTTGGTGATTAATAAGAGTATATTCAGTTCAATAATGTAACGATTATTAGGCAAATGGAGCAGAATGAAGTTATCAAGTATTTAATGTATTAAAGTACATATTACAAAAATAGAAGTCTGTTTGTTTTTGGATTTCGCGCAAAGCTACACGAGGGCTATCTGCGCTAGCCGTCCCTAATTTAGCAGTGAAAGACTAGAGGGAAGGCAGCTAGTCCTCACCACCCACCGCCAACTCTTGGGCTACTCTTTTACCCACGAATAGTGGGCTTGATCGTCACGTTATAACGTCCCCACGGCTGAAAGGACGAGCATGTTTGGTGTGACGGGGATTGGAACCCGCGACCCTCAGATTGCGAGCCAAGCACCCTCACCACCTGGCCATAATCAATTATAATGGTTTCTGAATATTTTTTACCCATAAAACCAAAAATAATTTATACTTTTAAGAAAAATAATGAAAGTAAGTAAAAAAATTGAAATAGAAAAATTATATAAATATGTGTTTGAACTCTGTGAAAATTTAAATTAAGCCAATCGTTTTAATTTCTACTGATAGTTTTAGTGACCCTGATTAAATCATCATTAAATTCAAATACAAAATTAAATCATTTGCATACATCCAATATTTTTTCACTTATAAATAATAGATTACGATATAATATATTTTCATATAAACGAAACAAACAGTCAGTGAGTGTGCAAGCAGTACCACTTCTATATAAGCAGAGCTTTCGCCATCTTTTGACAACAAACTGTATTACAAATGACGTTTTGTGTCTAATATGGGTATGGCTTTGTTTGTTTGTAGCATAAGCACAAAGTTATACAATGGGCTATCTATTTTCTGCCCAGCACGGGTATCTAAATCCGGTTTCTAGTATTATAAGTCCACAAATTTAGCATTGTACCAGTCGGGGGCAAAAGATTGTTTGTTTGTTTGAAGTTAAGCACAAAGCTACACAATGGGCTATCTGTGCTCTGCCCGCTACGGGTATTGAACCCGGTTTCTAGCGTTGTAAGTCCTCAGACATACCGCTGTGCCACTGGGTGGCGAGGCAAAAGACAACTGGAGGAAGAAGACTGGTTCGTTGTTGTTAAGCGCAAAGCTACACAATGAACTATCTGTGTTCTGCTCACCATGGGTATCAAAATCTGAATTTTAGCGTCGTAGTACTGCAGACTTATCGCTAAACCATGGTAGGAGGCGTACTCTTAAAACTCTAACAGAAGCATTTATGGTAACACTTTAAGCCATTAAGTTTAAAACTTTTTAGTCGTTATATTTATAACTTTTTTTCCCTGATAATCCAAAAAATTTCGAATCTGTTATATTGAAGTATCTTATACCTCTCATTTTGTAGTGTAATAAATTATGTATATATATATATGTATATATATATACATATATAGTGTTTAACATTAAAACTTTCTGTTGGACTGGAGAGATTTATCTCTTATTTTTAAAAATGTCCTTTTTT
>NW_013667241.1:248170-265768 GCF_000517525.1 Limulus polyphemus | reverse complement strand
AGTAAATCGCAATACGAGCTCGGTCTGGGAACGATTTAAACTCGTACTGCGAGGTTCTACTGTATGTAAAATTTCCTTTAATCTTGAAAATCATAAGAAGTTAATATTTCAGGTGTTGAGCATGTATTTGGATATCAATTTTCATAATTTAAATAATTTCAAAATATGCTACCCAAAAATATTTTAGAATTGATATTTTGTTAATACTTTACATTTATTTTGTCTTATGAAAAATGTAACAACTTTCATTTCTGTGCATCTCCAAGGAGTCTCACCTGTAAATAATACATTTTATTGGCTTCTTAGAAATTTTCTTATCCATACAAAGCATAGATTAACCTTGGCTAAGAAACTATAATTCATTGAAAATACAATGATTAATGTCATTTTCCTTTTCTGATTTATTACTGTAGCATATTTATAATAGCAAAGCAAGTGGTCTGAGCAATTATTATAGAAACTTTGACAGCAGCTAGTGGAAATGGTTAACATCAATTGGACAGAAAAGATTCTAAGCTATACAAGTCAATATAGAGTAAATACAGTAGTCTGTGTGGTTACTTGTGATTTCTTAAGTATCCTAATGCAATGTTTAGAACACTTAGAAACAAACCACACTCTTTCAATTCCTATACATTTTTAAAATTAAATTATATATGTTTGAAAACTACAAAAATTTTCTTCTATGACAAAGCATTGTAGGTTTAATTAAGTTCAACGAGCATGGAAAGTAACAACAAAATAGTCGGAGGACTTAAGTCCTTATTAACTGAGTCTTAAGTTTATCATATTCAAACAACACATGCAAATAAAACTACATATTATTTATTAAAAATAAACTATATCTAGAGATATAAATTGATCTCTACCAAGAATATGTGAAGAAAAATCATGATATCTATCACAGCAAAGGTAATGGTAGATAATGATAATGTCATTTAGAAAGGTAAAGTTTTAGGTAATTGATAAATATTTGTCAAATTTTGTGTTTTTTTATGATTTTTACGAAGAAGTAAGGCATATCTCAATCAGTAAAAGCGAGCATCAAAAGAAATATGTTAATGAATATAAACCAAGTTGACAGGTACTGGATATATAAAATGGAAGTTCTTGATTAACAGTAAAAAAAATACTTGGAAAATGTGATCAGTAATATTAGTTCTGTATTTTCGGGTTATATTTAAATGTGATCAGTAATATTTGTTCTGTATCTACAGGTTATATTCAAATGTGATCATTACATTTAAAATGTGATCAGTAATATTACTTCTGCATCTACAGGTTATATTTAAATATGATCAGTAGTATTAGTTCTGTATCTACAGTTTATATTTAAATGTGATCAGTAATATTAGTTCTGTATCTACAGGTTATATTTAAATGTGATCAGTAATACTAGTGCTGTACCTATAGATTATATATAAATGTGATCAGCAATACTAGTGCTGTATCTATAGATTATATATAAATGTGATCAGTAATACTAGTGCTGTATCTATAGATTATATATAAATGTGATCAGCAATACTAGTGCTGTATCTATAGATTATATATAAATGTGATCAGCCAACAATACCTTATTGAAAATATATTAACTGTTAAATATGTACATCATCATAACACTATAAGAAGGTTGTCACACCATGAACGTTCTTTATATTCAGTAATTAGCTGCCAACAATACCTTATTTAAAATACATTAACTGTTGAATACCTACATCATCATAACACTATAAGAAGGTTTTCACACCATGAACGTTCTTTATATTCAGTAATTAGCTGCCAACAATAACTTATTTAAGATACATTAACTGTTGAATACCTACATCATCATAACACTATAAGAAGGTTGTCACACTATGAATGTTCATTATATTCAGTAATCAGCTGTCAATAGTATCTTACTGAATAACAATTACTTGTTTACTATACTGTTTGCTGGTACATTGCAGTTTTTAATATTTATATGTATGCTGTTTTCTGCAAGTATTATTTAATCTCCCAGGATAATCATGTAGATATAATACAATGTTATTTCTACATGATTTACATAAAAATGTCAAACAAATTGGTGATCTCAGTTGATGTGTAACACATTTGTCTTTGCTTTCACTTATAAATGCTTAAACTTATTAATGTAGTTTTCAGCCATTGATATTGAAGTTGTCTGCTTATTAATGTAGTTCTCAACCATTGATGTTGAAGTTGCCTGCTTATTAACGTAGTTCTCAACCGCTGATGTTGAAGTTGCCTGCTTATTAATGTAGTTCTCAACCATCAGACTGGTGAATCTATAATCCATCTGTAAATCAAGCTAGTTTGACAGTAAACATGCCTCTATTTTATCTGTACTTTGAATAGTACATTTTAAATCTGATATTTTACTGCTGTTCATGTAATTTATGTAATTTTAAATGACTGTTACTTAAGTATCAGAAATCTCTTACTACACAGGAGTGATTAGTATAGAACTAGTTTAAAGACAATGAATTACTAGTTAATGTAACTAATTAGGATTCTTGCTAGAAACTGAGTTATTAGTTAATGTAACTAATTAGCATCTTTGCTAGAAACTGAATTAGTTGGTATAACTAATTAGGATTCTTGCTAGAAACTGAGTTATTAGTTGATTAACTAATTAGGATTCTTGCTAGAAACTGAGTTATTAGTTGATATAACTAATTAGGATTCTTGCTAGAAACTGAGTTATTAGTTGATATAACTAATTAGGATTCTTGCTAGAAACTGAGTTATTAGTTGATATAACTAATTAGCATCCTTGCTAGAAACTGAGTTATTAGTTTATATAACTAATTAACATTCTTACTCAAAACTGAATTACTAGTTGATATAACTAATTAGCATCCTTCTAAAAACTGAATTACTAGTTGATATAACTAATTAGCATCCTTGCTAGAAACTGAGTAATTAGTTGATATAACTAATTAGCATCCTTGCTAAAAAACTACCATATTTTTAAACCTAACTAGATGTTGTCATACAAGACAATTTTCATAGCTTTCAAAGAAACAGAATCTAACATGTAAACATTTTCAGGAATTCAGAGAATGTTTAAGAAAACTATTAAAAATTCCCAAATCTGTGGTTTGTTCCCAAGTTTTCTAAACTTCCCACTTAATTACATTGTTCTTCTCTACAGGAGCTACATCTAATCACATAACTTCTCATAACACTCTATTCATTCTATGCTAACATAAATAGTTTATTTATAATCTGTTCCATCTAATGGTGTTTAAAGTTTGTGTTTAGTTGTTTTCAAAACTGATATTCATTAGCAGTTTTTCATATCACATGCTGCAAGGTCAAAAAAGGTGTAAATGAAAGGGTGGACTAACTTGGAGAAACAGAGGTGAAATTATGCAAGAAACAAAGCATGAGAATAATTGTATTCTTATGGAATGACAGTTTCTTAGAGAATATAAACCCATGCTTTGGGACAGGTTGAAATATTCTAAAATATAATAGTTGTGCAAAAAGATAAATTAAAATATTTTTTCATTTTTCTTTGTGAATTACAGCAATAAATAAATGTAAACAAATTACAAGTTATCATTTCCAAAATATATTTAAGTAAATAATTGGAATTTTGGAACTTGACACAGTTGTTCACTGGGCTAGACAGAATTAATAGAAGGAATTAATTATGATTAGCAGTGAATTAATAGTGCCAAAATATTTAGTTCCATGCCTGAAAACATGAAAGACAAATCTACTATTTCTTTCCATATGAAGTCAGTCAATGTGATTGAACTCATTACCCCAAAGTAACCATCAGAGTTTCCATAGTATAACTTTTAATATGTTTTGTGTATCTTCACAAATTTGGCAGGCTTTCAGTAAATATTACAAGTCTTTTGTACACAAAAAATTTGATTTTCAATTAAGTATTTATATTAAAGATTTGTCCATGTGTGTAAAGTGATTTTCATGGTAAGATTAAAAACTAGTTTTCTTCATCTGAAAATTTTAAAATTTCATTTGCAAAACTAAAATCTCCTAGATAAATATCAAACGTTTTTTTTTTCAGTAAAACTTCATATTTTATCTATTATTTTCTCAACCTAACTCTATATTGACTTGGTCAATTTGACCAATCTTGTAGCCAACTATAAAAAACATGAAATAAATCTAAACTACTCTTTTTTTTCTAGAATGACAGAAGATTGTAACAGAAAAATACAATTGTTTATCCTGAATAGCTTAAGGTTTGTAACAGTCTACATCAGTATATACTTAAGTTAACATTTTCCTCTACTGAAAATGTATTTCCAATAATACTTACCTCTTCTCACTCTATAGCTTTATCTCAATGAAAGTTTCTCTTCTCTGTCCATCTAAGCATTGGTATGAATCTTAACTCACTTGATCCAGCCTTTATAACCCACTATACTGCCCAAAACCAAGTTAAATCTTGTGATTCTTTCCACATAAATCAATTTGGCCCCATCCCAGATCTGTATATAAGCTCCCCGATATTAATTCCTATTCACTTTTCAAGACAGTCCAAATTAGCAGGCCTGACACTGGCCATTTTGTGGTGAGGAAAGATGGGAGAGTGTGAGAAGAGATAAGTATTGTCGGAAATACATTTTTGGTACAGGAGAATGTTAACTTGCGAAACACACCTCCTATAGCTAGAATCCCACATTGACAAGGTGGAGGGCAAGATCCACGCAGAAAGTGTCGGCATAGAAAAGAGGTGTGCGAAATTGTGATATAATAATAGAACACTAGTGGGGTCTGCACTACTTCTGGAACAGGTATGCTCTTTAATAATGGCTGGAGATGGCTTGAATGGGTAATGAAGAAAAACTTTAATATAAGTACCTGATGATGACAAAACCTTGTCGAAACATTGTACATTTGCTGTTATGTTAAACTTATATTAAAGTTTTTCTTCGTTACCCATTCAAGCCGTCTCCAACCATTATTAGTCTCAAAGTGGCTTCCTCGTCATTGAAATCGAGGTATGCTCTTTGTCTGGACAACATGAAATCTAATCTCTGGGTGGTAAAGGCCTACTAGCCACAGAGGCAAAATCCCAACATCATTAGAAGAACATGTATGCATCCAGACACCAACAAGGAAGACGAGGTCCTATGTCTGATCTTTGGAATTATAGGGCTGGGGACTCAAATCTAGATCCAAGGCATAGTGGCTATGGCATGAGGACCACTGTTGATTTTGTTTTGTTTTCTGATGGTATTACTGGAATCCAAACTGAAAGTTGCATGTGAAGCCATTGGAATTATGAAAAGAAGGCAAGCAACACAAAAGTGGACAAATCCTCAGCCCAACCTGAATGAAGAAGCACAAAATGCAAAAAAAATTAAATAAGTCTTAAGAGAAACATGATGCCAAGGATCAAAGGGCTAGTGAGATAACGCATCGAGAAACACTGTGACATCCCAGTTAGAAAACTGGAAAGGATGTTGAAGATGGATGACCCAAAAAGATTTCAGAAGCAAGGACAAAACAGGGACTCAAAAAACGAAATGTAGCTAACAAAGCTGTGTTATACAATGAAATGGACAAAGGTGCCAAACCTTTGTCAAAGAACCATGTCAGAAATGGAGAAACATGTGGCACAGTAAGATGAAAAAGATTAAAACCATATCTGAGAGACAACTGATGATAAATAAACCATTTTTTGTTGATAAATGTTCAATGAAGAATACATGAATAAAGATGCCAACTGAGAGGTCAATTCCTGACTTCGTGCAATGGACTGCATAAAACCCATGGCGATCGTTGAATGAAAAATGTCTGACCAAGGCTGATTTAAGAGAGATGGCCAGAGAGGAAATGGAAGAGGTAGACACTCCTGAAAATACTAAAGGAGTGGAAACCAAAGCTGACCCAGCCAATGTGGCACCACCAGAAGAACTAAACAGGACAAGGAGCAAACCAGTTGAAGGATTGTGGATAACAGACGAAACGGAGGGAATGCGTAAATATGAAGACCCGTCATCCTGGCTGAGTGCATCTAAGCTGAAAGCCAGAGGGTGAGGTACAAGAGACCAGAAGGATGGGAGCTAGGCATTCCAGTTTGTGGCAAAAGTATTGAACTGAGGCATCCCGAGACAAGAGCAGATCCTATTAAAAACTTGTGGATGAAGCATCCAATCAGAGGGAAGAACTCTGTTGGGACAAAATAACTGATCGGTTATGAAATTCATTTCACATGGAACATGAGAAGCAAGGAGAACAATCTGATGATTGTGAGTCTAAATGAGAAAATCCAATGTCTGAAAACAAAAGAGACCTGGAGTGAGTTCCCCCTTGCATGGAAATGTGGGAGACCACATCAGAACTGTTCGAGTGACGCAATACCACTTTCTCTTGCAGCAATGGGAGAGCTCAAAACATAGCTCGTTGAACTCCTAGAAGCTCTAAAAGACTGAAGTGGAGAGAAGATTCCTCATCTGTTCAGAGGCCCTTGAATTCCGTATATCCTATAAAAACACTCAATCCCCGGAGAGAAGCATCTGTGAAAAGATTTATCTATGGGCATAGGGGCAGGAGAGTGACACCTACTGTTGTGTTGTCCCTGTCCAACCACCAGCCAAGATCAAGCAGGTTAGAAGCTGATACGGTTACCAGACAATCGAGCGCATTCACGCAAATGTTCCATTGTTCCCGTAACAACCACTTAAGAGAACCATGTGGGCCCGGCCTAAAAGAATGAGTGATTCCAAGGATGCCCACATCCCCAAAAGAGATATAATTGCACTACTGTATTAGAAGAATGGCCCATTCCATAGCCTGAAAGTGTAGGGGAAACAACTGGCCTGACTGAGATGGGAATTGAAAAACGCCCCTAAATGAACAAGGTATTGTGTGAGAGTAAGAATAGACTACTCCGTTGTGATGAGAAACCCAGCACTCACAGCTTAAGATAAAAGGGAAGTGGTGGGAAGGAGCAAAAAGAAGCCAGTCGTTGATATAAATTTGAGTGTGAATGCTCTAGAGTGAAGATAATGTGAAAATGATCTGACTACCCACAAAAGACATATGGGGGTAGATGCAAGGCCCGATTGGAAGAGCATGAAACTGAAAAACCTGTCTCATGCACTTTTTAGGAAGTTTGATGACAGGTAGCCAATTGCTCATCTTCATTGGTATTACAAACAAACAGGAAATGCAGGAAACCCATCATGTAGAAGATTGTGAACAGCAAAAGGCCAGTGTTAAAAGAGAATCTGAAATACCTGAAAAAATTGAATGTCTGAGAAAAGCTTCTCTGAGGGCTGTAAAAGGAAGTTCAACTCCCTCAAGCAAGGCATCTCTCTCTCCAAAAGATATCAGCAATAAACCAACCAAGTTACCAAGGAGAGCAGAAGCTGACAACCTTACCAAAGCAAAAGTCATTATATGATTTAAGATCCTCTGAAAATTGAACAGGATGTCTGTGATAGGCCTCATATAACAGTTGCAAGAAAACTGCAAGAAAAGTTGTTGTAAGGAACAGACAAATTCAGGAAAAATGGTTAACATGAACAGTGGCATCAGGCCTAGAACCACAAAGAGGATCTAATCTCTGAGAATCGAAACATTGGTTCTCCAAGTGATAGAAAGCTAAGGCATGATGATCTGATAAATGGAGAAGACAAAGCATGGCACCACCCTCTCACATTAGATCAGCAAATAACCTAGCATGCACAACTATGTCTGACAAAGGTGGAAAGACCAGGTAATCAGCCAAATGACTGCCCCCCCCCCCCAACAGAGGAGGAGAGCCATAAGAAGCAGGAGAAAAGCTCAAGACATCACAAATTTAATGTACTAGTCGCAAAAATGGTGCAGGGGGTTCTAGGCTCATAATTAGATGACTGAGCAAGGAAGAAACAGGTAAAATAGATTCTGTATTCTTATCAGTCAGCCCCTAACCCCCACAACCTCAGCCTCTGAGCTAACAGGAGAAAAAACATCAGACCTCATGTAAGACTCCACCTCTCTGCATATGTGGGACTGGACATCTTCTGCAGACAGGGGGTTGGCTCCCCAATGTCCAGGTAACATTAAACTCCAGAGGTGGCAGAGTAGGAGCATTAGGCAACTCCTTGTCAGAGATGTGAAGTTGTGAATTCATATCTGAAAGTGTCTCAGAAATTTTTTTTGGGGAGGGGGGAGTAAATAGACAACAAACACAAGACCCAAAAAAAGACAAGTCTAAAAAAAGGAATCGTCTAAAGCCATTCAAGACTGAAAAGAAACCCACAGCAAGCACATAAAACTTGTTGTAACATGCTGGCATCGAAAAAAATGAATAGGTAGTAATAAAAGGGAGCTGGGATAGGGGGCACTATAAAGTAGGTAAAGAGAATCACAATATTTAACTTGCTTTGGGCAATATAATGGGGTATATAGGCTGGAGCAAGTGAGGTAAGATTCATACCAATGCTTAGATGGGCAGAGAAGAGAAACTCTCATCTGGATAAAGCTATAGTGTGTTTTGGAATTTTATTGTTTTATTGCCCTTTGAACAGTATCTGACTAATAATCCTGACACACAAGATATAAATCACTCAATGAACAAAGTAGCTCAAGTTACCATGTTAAGTGATATAATGCACAAGCTCATCGAGAGGGTACGCTAGAAGAATTTTTTTTCACTGTCTTATATAACCTAACAAGTTTCAAATTTTTATATTTTAGTTACTCGTGTGACAAGAAACAAAAAATATACACAAAAAAACGAGATATAGTATCTATTGTTTTGTTTTTTTGCTGTTTATTCGTATACATTGATAATAATTAAATTTTGAATGTACCTCTGTAAAAGGTCATGATATGCCCACTTTGACCTACCCATTGTGAGAGGGTTAAAAATGTGATAGTTTCTTTTAACTATAAAGATGAGACACATATCAACTAATTCAGTAGTGTGAAAAGGTTTGAATTTATCCTAACATTTCTTAAGTTACCTTCCCACTCTTGAGACCAGGTAATCTCTGGTTTGATCTCTTCATAAGCCCATTAATATGCTAGTGAATTAAAACAAGCAACATATGTCTAGATGCATGAGAGGTAATATACACATAGGATGTGCTTTTTTCTGTGTACATATAGTCAGAACTTGTCATATACTAAATAAGACACAAGTTTATATGTGTTTATGTAATTTATAATAATGTTACGTATCGGTTTGTTTGTTAATTTCCAGTAGAAATTATTTCCGAGGAACTTTAGCGATACAAGTCCTTTCTTTATTAAACCAGTTTATTCTTCCTCGATACAAACTTTTAGTACACAGTAATTCCACAGTCAGTACGTTTCTTGTCACTTTAAACTTAACAACATTTATAATACACACTATAAATCACAGCGATTCACAATCTTGATAACTTTGCTCTCTACGAGTGCAAAACACACACTAGCTCGAAACAGAATCGTAAATTACCCAAAACTTACCATAGCTACTGTTTGATTTTTCATCAACATTGTCACTGGCCTTCTCGCCAGGCTTATACACTAACAAAGAGGCTACTTTAAAATTCAAGGAGTTCCATGATAATTCGAGAAACTCAGTCACTCATGCGCCAGCAGTGTCACGTGACTTCCGCTGTCGTAACAATAAGTTATCAAATAGTAATAACTAAATTATATGTTATCTCTTACTTTCCTCAAATTCAATGCTATGTACATTTATATGTGTTTATGTAATAACTACATTTGCTAAACAGAGGTGATGGTGCTAAGAATTAGCAGACTAAGCAATTGCTTAGGGCCCCAAGCAACTCAAGGGGCTTCCAATTAAGTGGTATTTTGTTTATTATTATTTTCACCAGTCTTGCTTTGATATTTTAATAATGTACTCATTTGAAGAAGAAAAAAGTGATATCAATGAAAGTGATCCAAAAACACATCATTCGATAATGTACAATATTTGAAAACTGCAACATCAAGACACTTCTTATATAGGCATATGTGCAGAGCATGCACGTAAGTGTAGTAAACACAGTGTGTGCACGATTTGAGAAAGATACCACCACAGTGGTGTTAGTGGGTGAGTGGAAATGACTTTTTTAACAATTGTATTAGTATGTGTTGTGTTGGTGTATTTTTGGTTTGTTGAAATATTGTAATTAATATGTTTTTAGGATGTGTGTTCATTTGTGTGAAGAGGGGTTCGAAAATATTCGTGTTCAGGGCCCCCCAGTGAGCTGGCACCACCCTTGGCCAAATGTAATAGGCATAGTACATGAAGTTTAACTCATGAAAATTTTGCTTCCGTGCTTAATAATTTGCTAACAGACTCAACCTTGTCAGGTGTTCTTGAGTTAAGGGCTTAAAAAACTGACAACAGCATGGATATCCAACTGACAACCTAAGCCAGTGTGACTGCAGAAGCATTTTGTAGTTTGCTTGTTACTCATAAGTAAAGCTACTTATTATTAATTGTAATTGGAGATTCTTAGCACCTCTTCTGGTAGAAGTTTTCACATAATTTTAATTATATGCATAGAAAAATGAGAAACACATCAATTGATTTAGTAGATTATTAATGCCAGAACTTCTTTCACATATAGACCTAGAAACACGAGACACATATTTACTACCTCACTAGATTAACAATGGCAGAGTATCTTTTAGCTAAATATCTAGAAACATGGGACACATATCAACTGACTCAACAGATTAGATATATCGGAATTTTTTTAACTTCATGTCTAGAAACATGAAACATACATCCCTTAACATAGAATTGAAAAACATGCTGTAATAGATGGTTAAAGTTTAATTAGACTAAATATTAGACTGAAAAACATGCTGTGAGAGATGGTAAAAGTTTGCTTAGACTAAATACAAGACTTAAAAACATGCTGTAAGAGATGGTAAACATTTACTTAGACTAAATACAAGACTGAAAAATATGCTGTTTGAGATGGTAAAAGTTTGCTTAGACTAAATACAAGACTGAAAAACATGCTGTAAGAGATGGTAAACATTTACTTAGACTAAATACAAGACTTAAAAACATACTGTAAGAGATGGTAAACATTTACTTAGACTAAATACAAGACTGAAAAACATGCTGTAAAAGATGGTAAACATTTACTTAGACTAAATACAAGACTGAAAACATGCTGTAATAGATGGTAAGCATTTACTTGGACTAAATACAAGACTGAAAAACATGCTGTAAGAGATGGTAAACATTTACTTAGACTAAATACAAGACTTAAAAACATGCTGTAATAGATGGTAAACATTTACTTAGACTAAATACAAGACTGAAAAACATGCTGTAATAGATGGTAAACATTTACTTAGACTAAATACAAGACTAAAAAACATGCTGTAAGAGATGGTAAACATTTACTTAGACTAAATACAAGACTTAAAAACATACTGTAATAGATGGTAAACATTTACTTAGACTAAATACAAGACTTAAAAACATGCTGTAAGAGATGGTAAACATTTACTTAGACTAAATACAAGACTTAAAAACATGCTGTAATAGATGGTAAACATTTACTTAGACTAAATACAAGACTTAAAAACATGCTGTAAGAGATGGTAAACATTTACTTAGACTAAATACAAGACTGAAAAATATGCTGTAAGAGATGGTTAAAGTTTAATTAGACTAAATATTAGACTGAAAAACATACTGTAAGAGATGGTAAACATTTACTTAGACTAAATACAAGACTTAAAAACATGCTGTAAGAGATGGTAAACATTTACTTAGACTAAATACAAGACTGAAAAATATGCTGTAAGAGATGGTTAAAGTTTATTTAGACTAAATACATGACTGAAAAAAAAAGATAACTCAAACCGAGATATTTCATGGGAAAGAAAATTTTCTAATTTAATTTATCTTTGAAGTATCTTCATCATTTTATATCATTTAAACCTGTGTGTATGGGTAGAGTTCAAAGTGCACGTGTCACAACCTTTTAAAGAGCAACATTCAAACTTAATTACACTACTTTGTCATCAATGTACATCAATAAACTTGTCATAAAAACATAGGTTATATACTACCTAAAGATTAATCGGGGAAATGTTTAAATAAATTCTCAATCTCCACTTCTCTGTACCAAATGACACTTCTTCCCTCCAAACTGCCCATTTTAGATATTTTTCTACCCCTATTTGAGCTCCTTAGCTTAACACAATATTTATAGTGTAGGTATTGCTAAAATATATTCTAAATTAATATTTTTACTTTACTGAGATATAAAAAGAAAGTTAAACCCACATTCCCACCTTTCTATCACATCCTATCTTTCAAAAAATATCAATAATTCTCTCTGGCATTTGCTATTTTATTATTTATAATCAGTAAAAATATATGATTCTAGTTTACTGAATTCTTTATAAGACTAGTTCATTCTAACAACATCTTATGAAATATTCACCCTACAATTTCATTCTTTGTTATCACCAAGTCACCTCAATCAACCTAACCAATTATTTAAACCTGCTTATGGCTTAATTAGAAAGCCAATTAAATGATAATATTTACAGGACACTGTATTATTTGTATGTATTTTGCATTGTAAGTTGTATGTTTGAAATAAATAAGACTTTAAAAGAAAAAAAAGCATAAGACCAACATGTAAGTATTAAATTTCTTGTTTTTTATGTATACTTTTATTTTTGTTATGAAAGAAATTACAATGTAAATATTAGAAACATATTAGATCAGATAAGAAAAATTAAATAAAAATTTCTCCATGAGGAAAGCATATGAGCTGCTCATGCATGATGTAATTCAATAAGTTTATTATAACTTGCATTAAGTTTTTGTTAGGTGGTTTATTGCTTTATTATGCTACTTCAGTCATTAGACACAGCTATAAAACAAAATTAAATTAAAGCAACTGGGAAAGATTAGTGGACAGAAAATTTTAGGACAAATAACTGTAATTGTGTGTTATAACATGCAGTTATTGTAGAAAAGAAAAAAAACTGACTTAGATATATTATATTTTGTTGTTGCTTTTAATGTGGTGGTTACAGGTTCTGTCAAATTGACTAATCTCATATACAGTTAGTGTTAAGGTAGAGAAAATAAGAAAGAAAATAGAAAGTTATACTGAAAAACTTTTGATATTCATTTAGGAGATTCTAGAGGTCATACAAATGAAATATGTAAACTTTAAGATTAAGAAATGTATTTCTATTCTTAACATGAAAATCACCTTACACTCAGAGTAGTCAGATTCTGAAATAGGCTGATTCAGTAAATTCACAGACAAATCTTTAGTAGATATACTTTATTGAAAATTCTGATTTTTTTATGTACTACATAAATTCTAATGTTTACTAAATTTTGTGAAGATAGAATGAGTGAATTTAGAATTATAATAAACATTAATTCTACAATATGGGTTTGGTCCAATGGACCAGCCATATGCACAGAGGGATAACCCTATATCAATGATGTTGCCCTACTGGATCAGCCCCATTTTTGTGAAGCTATGTAGAGTAATGTCTCAATAATTCTGAATTTACTAAATATACCTTTATTAAATTTGAAAAGCTTTTAGTAAATAAATATAATACATCTGTTGTATCCAAAAAAATAAGACTTTTAGCTACAGCTCAAATAGCTGCTCTGAGTATTTTTGTTTTTTTTCAAGTACAAACTCTTAGCTCATAGCTCCATCATCTCTTGACCAATTTGAGATCTAATTACAGTTTTGGACCCTTTCAACTGGTTTATTTGACCACACCAAAGGTCTCATAGATTAATGTACTCTAATCCTGCCTAAAAGAATTTCAATTTGAGGGTAGGCTGGTAATGATCCTGATGAGTAATAAAATTGAATTGGGTTTACATGCACCCCTACGCATGGTATTGCTGGCCCATAAAAATATAGCTAATATATAGGGGGAAAAAAAGGTCACATAGATTACTCTAATCATGCCTAAAATAATTTTAAGTGCCATGGCTACTGAGGATTCCCTCTTGTTTCATAAAATATCTCTACTAAAGGTTTTTCTGTGAATTCATGAAGCCTTTACTGAACCAGGCTGAATGAAAGGTAACTTTCATGATAAGAATAAAAACATTTATTTTTACCTTACAGTTTTCATATTTCATTTGCATATCCTCTAGAACCTCCTACATGAATATCAAAATTTGTTTTTTTTCAATAAAATTTTACGTTTATCCCTTATTTTGTCTATCCTGATACAAACTGTATTGTACAGAGGAGAAAAAATTGAAAAATATAAAATAAAATTAATAATATCTTTTTCTTTACTAGAATGACTGCAGATTTTAACAGATGATTACAATTATGTATTCTAACAGCATCAGCTTTCTAAGCTTTTTACCTTTGTTTTATATTATTATTATTATACAATGACATTTAGACACTATTTGAGTAGGTTACAAGCAATTAATCCAAACAGGAGAACTTAAAGTAACCAAGCAGCCAAGTTAAAATCACATGAGCTGGTCTCGTAAAATTGTTTTATTCAATATTGTGTTCCATTTACCATTTGTTACCTGACTTAATAAGTTTCTAATTCCTTAAATTTCAGTTACTTTTTTTTCCAAAGATATATAAAGATAAGTAAAAAATATACATGAAAAACAAGAAATTTTGGAATCACATTAGAGTTGAAGCTTATTTTAGTAATTTATACTTGAGAGTACTCCCTTAGTACTAGTTTTTCGTATTATGTTGGTTCTCCACAAAATAATTAAAGATCCTTCCAAATATGAATTTTACAAGACAAAAAATATATCAAGCACTAGAATAGAATGTACCAAAACAACTATGAATCAATTAGCTTTCTAACTAAGCTATAAATAGGTTAGCTGCTTAAAGGAGAACACCACAATTACAAATAATAAAACTGAGAATAAATATCTACTAATGGGTCTCAAGATTAAATAACCACATAAGAAATGTTGTAAAAAAAAAGTTGCTCTTTCTATTGGTTATAAAAAATCCAATAGCAATGTCAGAGAGAATGATATGGGAAGGGCATGTCACACATTTATTTTAATAAAACAAGAAGACTGGAGGTTCCAAGTTAATATTTTGGCTTGTCAGTATCTATATGTGTTTCTAATCAACTGGTTACATACAAAATCATTTAAGGATAAAAATAAAATTTTAAAAGGATAATTTGGAGAGCAGACACATTTCAGAAATATTTCACGAGGCATGCACAAGCAGCTCTTGGGTAACATAATTTGATGGCGTAACTTGAACTACACATCCCCCAAGTGATTTACAACTTACAATGGCACGAGTAGTAGTTATGAATAAAAACCCTATAACCTGAGCATGTTTGAAAGATGTACCTTTCTTCTTCAGGGGCAAACTAAAGAACAAAGGTCCACCTTTCGAAAGCACTCAAGTTATAGAATTTTTATTCATTTCTATCAAGACTTCTTCATGGTTACGAGGTTGATCAAATTGACCAACCTTGTATAGAGTTAGGATAGAGAAAATAACAGATAAAATACAAAGTTTTACTGAAAACAAACATTTGAAATGTATATAGGAGGTTTTAGAGATTACACAAATGAAATTTGAGATTTTTTAGATGAAGAAAAGTATTTTCAATCTTAACATGAAAATCACTTTGCATACAGATAATTCAAAAGAAATACTCCAAATGTTCATGGACAAATCTTTTTTTAGTTTACAAAAAATACTTCACTAAAAATAATTCAATGATGAGGAACCCATTTTGAGACTAATAATGCTCGGAGATGGCTTAAATGCGGAATGAGGAAAACTTTAATATAAGTTTTTCTTCATTACCCATTCAAGCCATCTCCAAGTGTTATCACTAAAAATAAGATTTTTTTTGTATGTGCAGGACTTATAATGTTTTGCCAAATTTTGTGATACACACACTATATTAAAGATAGTAGTATTAAATCTATAAAGACTTTAAACAAGTACAAGGAGGTCACGTGGTTGGTCAAATTGACCAAGCCCATACTGAGAGAGTTAAGACACTCACCTTCCATCACTGTCCCAATCATAGCATTCTACTTTAATAGATCTATCATAATCACCATTACACAACCTTCTAACAGGTATGGTGAAGGGTTTCCATGTAGGGTTTAGTGTGCACTTGATAACCTCTGTTTTATGAACAACTGAGTAACTGTAAATAAATATACATATATATAAATTATATACATACACACATATATACAAAAAATATAGTTCATCGTACCAATACAATTCTATTTACTAACTATATCTACAACAAGATATGTTTATTATACATCCTGCATAACAGTTAAAATATTAATTTATTCAGAATTAAATAATGTAATCTAAAATACTTTGTTTGGTCTTCACATTATAGGTGATAATGTAGAAAAAAAAATTGTAAAGACACTGTTTAATACATAAAGTATGTAATATACATCAAACACGATACATAAATATACATTTTAATTTTGCATTAGCTGGATAAAAAAGTATAAAACAGATCCGAAACATCCTACATTACAGAGAAATTATATCAAAAAAAATTTTTGTTTAAACTACCTGTTATCTTCATTACACCTGTAAAAACACAGAAATGGATCAGACTTTCCAAAAAAATCTTTTTTGTCAAGATGAATAGCCAAGAACTGCATGATTGCTAATTCCTGCAAGAAAATCAACATTTTACTATTTATCTGTTCCTGGAAAAACTAATTCTCCTATCTCCTTCTTTAAACCTCATCAAGAAAATCAACACTTTACCATTTATCTATTCCTGGAAAAACTAATTCTCCTATCTAACTCTTTAAATCTCTAAATCTCATCAAAAATTCCAGCCAAATTCTAAGGAAATTACTACTAAAGTCAAACTTACAAAGACAAGTTGATGAGACTAAGATTATCAAAACTGGGTGTAAATTACAACTGAAGACAAACTTATGGATACTAAGGTAAGATTAACACTATGAAAACTGGGTGTAAATCATCACTGAGGTCAAACATACAAACACAAACTTCTGAAACTAATAATATAAAAACTGAATGTAAATTTTTACATTTAAATCAAAGTTGCAAAGATGAGCTGATGATATGAACAATGTAAAAAATTGGGTGCAAACTATCACCAAAATCAACCTTAAAAGGTGAGCTAATTTGACAACCAAATTGAGAAAATAGTTTATCCATTGAAGAGTATGAATAAAAACAAGTACAAAAATGAAATTTAAAGAATATTACGTTTTAAGAGGAAAATTATATTTCTACGTTTATCAACCTTAAATGGCATATTTTCATTTATACTCACCTAAGAAAACAAAACAGAAATAAACTGTCTCGAAAATGTGTGTTATGCAATTTGATAAAGTTTCAAGGTGTTGGCAATAAAAATATTAAGTAATATGTAGGTTATATTAAGCCTCACGGTATTGTTACAACAATGGTAAAACTGTGGCTTCATGACACTGTTTATTAGTCAACATTTTACTTTGAACTTGTAGGTTATAACAAGCTTCACTGTGTTATTACAACAATGGTAAAACTGTGGCTTCATGACACTGTTTATTAGTTATGGTAAAACTGTGGCTTTATGACACTGTTTATTAGTTAACATTTTACTTTGAACTTGTAGGTTCTGAGTCGGAGA